>NC_092374.1:208922325-209059825 GCF_030028105.1 Mobula birostris
GATGGTATGAATGCTGCTGGTGACAGTGTGAGTTTTGATGGTGTGTGTGGAGATGGTGTTGGTGATGTTGTGAGTGGTGTTGGTATGGTTAAGAAACTGCAAGGGAGGGTTAAAGGACCGTGATGGCAGTTATATACAGGCCTCCCAACTGTAGCTGGGAAGTGGACCAGAGTTGGAAATGGAAAATCCATGTCAGAAGGGCAATGTTATGATAGTCATGGGAGATTTCAACATGCAGGTTGATTGGTAAAATTAGGTTGTAAATAGATCTCTAGAAAGTGAGTTTGTTGAATGCCTATGATATGGCTTTTAGAGCAGTTTGTCATTGAGCCTACTAGGGGATAAGCTATCCTGGTAGGGTGTTATGTAATGAACTGGAATTTATTAGGGAGCTTAAGGTAAAAAAGCATTTAGGAGGCAGTGAGCACAATATGATTGAGTCCAATGTGAAACCTGACGCGGATTGGGGGACCACTTCGTCGAGCACCTCCGCCAAAACAGACAGGATCTCCCAGTAGCCACCCACTTCAACTCTGCTTCCCACTCCCATTCAGATATGTCCATACATGGCCTCCTCTACTGCCATGATGAGGCTAAACTCAGGTTGCAGGAGCAACACCTCATATACCGTCCAGGTAGTCTCCAGCCCCTTGGTATGAACATGGAATTCTCCATCTTCCGGTAATTCCCTCCCCCTCCCTTCCCCTAGCCCTATGTCACTCTGCCCCCTCCCCCAGCTGCCTACCACCTCCCTCTTGGTTCCGCCTCTTTCTACTACCCATTGTGTTTTCCCCTATTCTTTCTTCACCTTTCCTGCCTATCATCTCCCTGCTTCCCCTCCCCCACCCCTTTATCTTTCCCCTTACTGGTATTTCACCTGGAACCTAAAGCCTTCTCCTTCCCACCCTCCCCCCACCTTCTTTATAGGGCCTCTGCCCCTTCCCTCTACAGTCCCGACGAAGGGTTCCGGCCCGAAACGTCGACTGATCCACGGATGCTGCCCGACCTGCTGAGTTCCTCCAGCGTGTTGTGTGTGTCAATTTGAAATTAGATAGGGAGAAAGTAAATTGGAAGGAAATGCTGGCAGGGATGATAGCAGAGCAGCAATAGCTTGAGTTTCTGGGAAAAAAATAAGGAAAATAGACCATAAGATATAGGAGCAGAAGTAGGCCGTTCGGCCCATCGAACCAGCTCTGCCATTCAATCATGGGCTGATTCAATTCTTCCAGTTATCCCCACTCCCCTGACATCACCCCATACCCTTTGATGCCCTGGCTAATCAAGAACCTATCTATCTCTGCCTTAAATACACCCAATGACTTGGCCTCCACAGCCACTTGTGGCAACAAATTCCACAGATTTACCACCCTCTGACTAAGGTAATTTCTCTGCATCTCAGTTCTAAAAGGAAGTCCTTCAATCTTAAAGTCATGCCCTCTTGTCCTAGACTCCCCTACCATGGGATATAACTTTGCCACATCCAATCTGTTCAGGCCTTTTAACATTCGGAATGTTTCTATGAGATCCCCCCTCATTCTCCTGAACTCCAGGGAATACAGCCCAAGAGCTGCCAGACATTCCTCCTACAGTAACCCTTTCATTCCTGGAATCATTCTTGTGAATCTTCTCTGAACCCTCTCCAATGTCAGTATATCCTTTCTAAAATAAGGAGCCCAAAACTGCACACAATACTCCAAGTGTGGTCTCACGAGTGCCTTATAGAGCCTCAACATCACATCCCTTCTCTTATATTCTATACCTCTAGAAATGAATGCCAACATTGCATTTGCCTTCTTCACCACCGACTCAATCTGGATGTTAACCTTTAGGGTATCTTGCACAAGGACTCCCAAGTCCCTTTGCATCTCTGCATTTTGAATTCTCTCTTCATCTAAATAATAGTCTGCCCGTTTATTTCTTCTACCAAAGTGCATGACCATACACTTTCCAACATTGTATTTCATTTGCCACTTCTTTGCCCATTCACTTAAACTATCTCAGTCTCTCTGCAGGCTCTCTGTTTCCTCAATACTACCCACTCCTCCACCTATCTTTGTATCATTGGTAAACTTAGCCACAAATCCATTAATACCATGGTCCAAATCATTGACATACATCATAAAAAGCAGCGGTCTCAACATCGACCCCTGTGGAACTCCACTGGTAACCAGCATCCAGCCAGAATAGGATCCCTTTATTCCCACTCTCTGTTTTCTGCCGACCAGCCAATGCTCCACCCATGCAAGTAACTTACCGGTAATTCCATGGGCTCTTATCTTGCTAAGCAGCCTCATGTACAGCACCTTGTCAAAGTCCTTCTGAAAATCCAAGTACACCACATCTACTACATCTCCTTTGTCTACCCTGCTTGTAATTTCCTCAAACAATTGCAGTAGGTTAGTCAGACAGGATTTTCCGTTCAGGAAACCATGCTGGCTTTGGCCTATCTTGTCATGTGCCTCCAGGTTCTCCATAATGTCATCCCTAAGAATCGATTCCAACAACTTCCCAACCACTGATGTCAGGCTAACAGGTCTATAGTTTCCTTTCTGCTGCCTCCCACACTTCATAAATAGCGGAGTAACATTTGAAATTTTCCAGTCATCTGATACAATGCCAGAATGTATTGATTCTTGAAAGGTCATTGTTAATGCCTCCACAATCTCACCAGCTACTTCCTTCAGAATCCGAGGGTGCATTTCATGAGGTCCAGGAGATTTATCCACCCTCAGACCATTAAGCTTCCTGAGCACCTTCTCAGTCGTAATTTTCACTGCACATACTACTTCACTTCCCTGACACTCTTGAATGTCTGGAATACTGCAGATGTCTTCCACTGTGAAGACTGTTGCAAAATACGCATTCAGTTCCTCTGCCATCTCTGCATCACTCATTACAATATCTCCAACGTCATTTTGTATTAGTCCTATATCTACCCTCGACTCTCATACTTAAAAAAAGCTTTCATTATCTTCTTTGATATTAGTCACCACTTCCTTTCATAATTCATCTTTTCCTTCCTAATGACCTTCTTAGTTTCCTTCTGCAAGTTTTTAAAAGCTTCCGAATCCACTATCTTCTCACTAGCTCTGGCTTCCTTGTATGCCCTCTCTTTTGCTTTTACTTTGGCTCTGACTTCACTTGTCAGCCACGGATGTGTCCTTCTTCCCTTTGAAATTTTCTTCTTATTTGAAGTACATCTGCCTTGCACTTCACTCATTTTTCGCAGAAACTCCAGCCATTGCTGCTCTGCTGTCCTTCCTGCAAATATCCCTTTCCAGTCAACTTTGGTCAGTTCCCCTCTCGTTGCCTTTCTGACACACCTTTTCTATCTCCTGCTGTAATTTGTAATCCACATCCCGGCTGCTGTTTGGAGGCCTGTATGTAACTGCCATTAGTGTCCTTTTACCCTTGTCATTTCTTAAATCAACCCATAGAGACTCTACACCTTCCAATCCTATATCATCTCTTTCTGATGATTTAATATTATTTCTTCTACACAGAGCCACACCACCCCCTCTGCCTACTAACCTATCTTTCCAATACACCGCATATCCTTGGACGTTCAGCTCTCTGCCATCCTTTAGCCAAGTTTCAGAGATGGCCACAACGTCATATTTGCCAATCTGTAGCTGAATTTCAAGATTGTCCATTTTATTCCTTATGCTGTGTGCATTCAAATACAACACTTTCAGTCCAGTATTTGTTGTTTTCTGTTTTAACTGCAGCACGCCTCTATTGCCCTGTAACTCATCCCACTGGCTGTGATTAAGCTTCATCTCCTGCCTGAACTTTCTATAATCTCTGTTGCACGCAATCTTTGATTTATTTCTGTTTTCCCCTTCCTCAACGCTATCACTCCGTTCCCATCTCCCTGCCAAATTAGTTTAAACCCTCCCGAACAGCTCTATTAAACGTGCCTGCTAGGATATTGGACCTTTTTTTCTAGATTAGATTATGAAGACACGCAGTCCTCTTTTATTGTCATTTGGTAATGCATGCATTAAGAAATGATACAATATTTCCTCCGGTGTGATATCATAAAACACAGGAGAGACCAAGACTGAAAAAACTAACAAAACCACATAATTATAACATATAGTTACAACAGTGCAACAATACCATAACTTGATGAAGAAGTCCATAAGCACAGTAAAAAGTTCAAAGTCTCTCAAATGTCCCACATCTCACGCAGACAGGAGAAGGAAGAAACACTTTCCTTGCTATGCCCGACCACAGTCCGACTCTGAGTCATCCGAAAACTTCGAGCCTCCAATCAGCTCTCCGACACTGAGTACCGAGCACCGAGAACCATCTCTATCCCAGCGATTCGACCTCAATCTCAGTCACCAACAGCAGGCAAAACCGGGGATTTTGAGGCCTACCCTCCGGAAGATTCACTACCGCGCGGTAACGACAGCAGCGACCGGGCATTTCAGAAATTTCTCCAGATGTTCCTCTGTGCTTTCACGTCTGTCTCTATCAAATCAGAATTGTCCACGTCCCCTATTTAACGGATACGATATCATTTTTCACCGGAGGTCTGTGCACAGGCAGCGTGCTGCACTCTCTCCTCCCGCTGATTTTTGGGTTCAGGTGTAACCTGTTCTTTTTGTACTCGATGGCAGAATAGTACAACCGTGGTGGACAAGGGAAGCCAATGCTAATGTAAAAGCAAAAGAGAGGGCATACAACAAAGCAAAACCCAGTGGGAATACAGAGGATTGGGAAGGTTTTAAAAGCTTATGGAAAGCAACTGAAAGAATCATTAGGAGGAAAAAGATTAAATATGAAAGGAAACTAGCAAAAAATATCAAAGTGGACAGTAAAAGCTTTTTCAAGTATGTAAAAAATAAAAACAGATCAAGGAGATAGCAGATGAATTAAATGAGTATCATGTGCTAGTCTTCACTGTGGAAGACACTAGCTGTGTGCTAGACGTTGAAGAGTGTGAGGGAAGAGAGTGCGATTACTATTACATGGCTGAAGGTGTTCAAAAAGCTGAAAGGCCTAAGGATACATATGAACCCTTGGGTACATGAACTGCATCCTAGGGTTCTGAAGGGGGGAGCAGTAGAGATTGTGGAGGCATTAGTAATGACCTTTCAAAAATCATTTGACCTTGGCATAGTGCCAGAGGACTGGAAAATTGCAAATGTCACTCCACTCGTTAAGAAAGGAGGAAGGCAGCAGAAAGGAAATTATAGACCAGTTGCCTGACCTCAGTGGTCGGAAAGATGTTGGAGTCAATTGTTAAGGATAAGGTGACACAGGACAAGATAGGACAAAGTCACTATGGTTTCCTTCAGGGAAAATCTTGCCTGATAGACCTTTTGGAATTCTCTGAGGAGACTGCAAGTAGGATAGATAAAGGGGATGCAGTGGATAGTGTACATTTGGACTTTCAGAAGGCCTTTGACAAGGTGCCACACATGAAGCTGCTCACCAAGTTAAGAGCCCATGGCATTATAGGACAGTTACTGGCATGGTTAGAGCATTGGCTGATTAGTAGGAGGCAGCGAGTGGAAATAAAACTTTCCTTTCCTAGTTGGCTGCCGGTGACTAGTGGTGTTCCGCAGGGGTCGGTGTTGGGACCATTGCTGGAATTTAGAAGAATGAGGGGGGATCTCATTGAAAGCTTTCAAATGTTGAGAGGCCAAAAAAAAAAGAGTGGATGTGGAAAGGATATTTGCCATGGTGGGGGAGTCTAGGACAAGAGGGCACAGCCTCAACATCGAGGGGTGTCCATTTAAGACAGAGATGCGGAGAAATTTCTTTAGCCAGAGGGTGGTGATTTGTGGAATTTATTACTTCAAGCAGCTACGAAGAACAGGTCATAGGGTGTATTTAAGGTAGAGCTTGACAGGTTCTTGACTGGACACGGCATCAAAAGTCACGGGGAAACGGCGGGGGAGTGGGGCTGAGGAGGGGAAAAGGATCAGCCATGGCAGGGCAGACTTGATGGGCCAAATGGCCTAATTCTGCTCCTATGTTTTATGGTCTAAAAATGCTGATCCCCTGGAATTTTCATGCACAAGAGTAGAGTCTTAAAAAGGTACAGCACAGGAATAGGCCTTTTGGCCTATCTAGTCCATATCAAACCATTTAAACCACCCAGTCCTATTGATTTGCACCCGGACCAGAGCACTCCATATCCCTTCCATCTTGTCATAGTCATACTTTATTGATCCTGGGGGAAATTGGTTTTTGTTACAGTTGCGCCATAAATAATTAAATAGTAATAAAACCATAAATAATTAAACAGTAATATGTAAATTATGCCAGGAAGTAAGACCAGGACCAGCCCATTGGCTCAGGGTGTCTGACCCTCCAAGGGAGGAGTTGTAAAGTTTGATGGCCACAGGCAGGAATGACTTCCTATGACGCTCTGTGTTGCATCTTGGAGGAATGAGTTTCTGGCTGAATGTACTCCTGTGCCCAACCAGTACATTATGTAGTGGATGGGAGACATTGACTAAGATGGCATGCAACTTCAGACACCACCGTCAGAGAGTCCAGTTCCATCCCCACAATATCACTGGCCTTACGAATGAGTGTGTTGATTCTGCTGGTGTCTGCTACCCTCAGCCTGCTGCCCCAGCACACAACAGCAAACATGATCGCACTGGCCACCACAAACTCGTAGAACATCTTCAGCATCTTCAGGCAAATGGTAAAGGACCTCAGTCTCCTCAGGAAATAGAGGCGGCTCTGACCCTTCTTGTAGACAGCCTCAGTGTTTTTTGACCAGTCCAGTTTATTGTCAATTCGTATCCCCAGGTATTTGTAATCCTCCACCATGTCCACACTGACCCCCTGGATGGAAACAGGGGTCACTGGTACCTTAGCTCTCCTCAGGTCTACCACCAGCTCCTTAGGCTTTTTCACATTAAGCTGCAGATAATTCTGCTCACACCATGAGACAAAGTTTCCTACCATAGCATCCAACTATGGAAGAGTCATCAGAAAACTTCTGAAGATGACGAGACTCTGTGCAGTAGTTGAAGTCCGAGGTGTAAATGATGAAGAGAAAGGGAGACAAGACAGTCCCCTGTGGAGCCCCAGTGCAGCTGATCACTCTGTCAGACACACAGTGTTGCAAGCACACAAACAATCTTATTTACATCTTTCCTCTAAACCTTCTCAATCTGCTGAATTCCTCCAATGGACTGTTGCTGAAGGTGATTGAAGCAATTGCTCAAAATGCTCCTTCCAGCAAGTGTTGATTTCCTCTCTGTCCTGCACGTGCTTTACTCTGCTTGCAGCTCTGCTTGAAATGAGGCAATAGGCTGTAGGTGCTTTGGGAAATTACTGTTGTCGTGGTCATTTTCCACTTGATAGATGTCCTGCAATACTCACACCTGACTATTACCTATATCTTATATCACAAAATATGATTGGATGTACACTACTAATTCAATCTATAAACAGTAACTTAATTGTCTATGTATAATTTTACTTTATCTAGAAACTCAAAGTGTAAACCACAAGCAACAGGTTCCATGACGTACTGGGCAAGATGGTTTAGAAGAAGTATATTGCTCTGTTCTGTGGTTTGCCACTGAGACAAACAATGTCGTTTCATAATATCTTTTGGGATGGTTTTGATGAGTGACATTTGCACCACACACAAAGCAAATCAACAAAATAGAAGACCACTTTGCTAGTCAAACCTGCTCTGCCATATAATATCATCATGGCTGATCTATGATCGCCTCAACGCTTCCTTCGCCAGTTCACTAAACACTCATTTCTTTAATTTTTTCAAATATTACCTATAACCATCTTAAATTAATCTGATGATCCAGTCCCCAACATGCCCTGGGGAAGATGTCTCTGGAACTCTCTGAGAGAAGAACTATAAGATATCCTCTGGGAGAAGAGTATTCCTGGCACTTCAGTTTTAAATGACTGCGTCCCCATTTTGCAGCTCTGTTTGTGACTCTATCACATATGAAAACAATTCACTGTGTCAAGCCACTTAGAAACATATATGTCTGAATTAGATCACTGCCCATTCTTCTGCACAGAGAACAAACACAAATAATTGATAAGACACCCTCTTATCACAAGAATTAAAATGAAATGTAGAAAAATACAGCACTCCCCGCCTTACATCACAACCCACACCATCACCATCATCACTCACACCAACAACACACACACCATCTTCAACACCACTCACACCATCAACATCACCCCTTATAGCAACACCCCTCACACCATCACCACTCACACCATCACCATCACCACTCACACCATCACCATCACCCCTCATACCAATACCCCTCACACCATCACCATCACCACTCATACCATCACCCCTCACACCATCACCACTCCCACCATCACCATCACCCCTCACACCATCACCACTCCCACCATCACCAACACCACTCACTCCATCACCACTCATACCATCACCATCACCCCTCACACCGTCACCACTCCCACCATCACCAACACCACTCATACCATCACCCCTCATACCAACACCTCTCACACCATCACCACTCCCACCATCACCAACACCACTCACACCATCACCATCACCACTCACACTATCACCATCACCACTCACACCACCATCACCCCTCATACCAACACCCCTCACACCATCACCAACACCACTCACACCATCACCATCACCACTCATACCATCACCATCACCCGTCACACCATCACCACTCCCACCATCACCAACACCACTCACACCAACACCATCACCCCTCACACCGTCACCACTCCCACCATCACCAACACCACTCATACCATCACCCCTCATACCAACACCTCTCACACCATCACCACTCCCACCATCACCAACACCATTCACACCATCACCATCACCACTCACACTATCACCATCACCATCACCACTCACACCATCACCATCACCCCTCACACCATCACCACTCCCAGCATCACCAACACCACTCACACCATCACCATCACCACTCATACCATCACCATCACCATTCCCACCATCACCACCACTCACACCATCACCATCACCACTCATACCATCACCATCACCCCTCACACCATCACCACTCCCACCATCACCAACAACACTCACACCATCACCACTCATACCATCACCATCACCCCTCACACCATCACCACTCCCACCATCACCACCACTCACACTATCACCATCACCACTCACACCATCACCAACACCATTCACACCATAACCATCATCACTCACATAATCAATCCAGATATTTCTACCCATGAGGTCCTGCTTCTCAGCTGTCTACCTAGCTCTCTAAATTCTTTCTTCATGACCTCATTGCTTTTTCTTTCTATGTCACTGGTACCAGTATGTACCAAGACATCTGGCAACTCTCCCTCCCTCTGCAAAATGTTGTGGACACGATCTGAGATATCCCTGTCATAGAAACATAGAAAACCTACAGCACAATACAGGCCCTTCGGCCCACAAAGTTGTGCCGAACATGTCCCTACCTTAGAAATTACTAGGCTTACCTATAGCCCTCTATTTTTCTAAGCTCCATGTACCTATCCAAAAGTCTCTTAAAAGACCCTATCATATCCGCCTCCACCACCGTTGCCGGCAGCCCATTCCACGCACTCACCACTCTCTGAGTAAAAAACTTACCCCTGACATCTCCTCTGTACCTACTCCCCAGCACCTTAAACCTGTGTCCTCTTGTGGCAACCATTTCAGCCCTGGGAAAAAGCCTCTGACTATCCATACGATCAATGCCTCTCATCATCTTATACACCTCTATCAGGTCACCTCTCATCTTCTGTCGCTCCAAGGAGAGAATGCCAAGTCCACTCAACCTATTCTCATAAGGCACGCTCCCCACCTGGGAGACAACATGCCATTTGGGTGCCCTGTTCACCTCCACAGAAACTCCATTCTGTTTCCCTGACTATTGCGCCCCCTATCACTACCACTTCCCTCTTCTCCCTCTTTCTCCTTTGAACCATGTACCTGTGCTCAGTGCCAGTAACCTGGTCTCTGCGGCATTCCACTGGGAGGTCATCCTCCATAACAGTATCCAAAACGGTATACTTATTATTGAGGGGAATGGCTACAGGGATACTCGGCGCTAACTGCCTGCTTACATTTCCATTTCTGCTGACAGTCACCCAGCTACTCACCTCCTGCCACCTAGGGGTGACTCCTTCCCTGTGATTTGGGTGGATCATCTCACTCTCACGTACATGCTGAAGGTCTTCCAGCTGCTGCTCCAGATCCCTAACACAATCTTCAAGGAGCTGCAGCTGGATGCACCATGCAGATGTTGTTCCCTGAAGGACTCTGGGTCTCCAAGGAATTCAACATCAGGCTTCAAGAGGATCTCACCTGGTCCCTGAACTCCTCCATCCTGATCAAAAAGGTGCAACAGTGCCTTTATTTCCTGCGGAGCATGGAGAAAGCTCACCTCTGTCCCAGGATACTGACGGACTTTTACCGCTGTACCATTGAGAGCCTACGCACCAACTGCATCTCAGTGTGGTATGGCAATTGTCCTGTATCAGACTGCAACGCGCTCCAGCATGTGGTGAAAACTGCCCAGTGGATTATCGGCACCCAATTGCCCACCATTGAGAACATCTACCATAAACGCTGCCTGGGCAGGGTGAAAAGCATTATCAAGGATGCATCTCACCCTAACCATGGACTTTTTACTCTCCTCCCATCCGGTAGGTGCTACAGGAGTCTCCGCTCCCGCACCAGCAGGCACAGGAAGAGCTTCTTCCCTGAGGCTGTGACACTGCTGAACCTCTTATCACAGCGCTAAGCAGTATTGCACCCATATTGTACTGTCTCAGTACTTTTAAATTTGTGTGCTGTAGCACATTTTTAATTCACAGTTATTTTGTAAATAACACTATTCTTTGCATTTCTGGTCAGATGCTAAATGCATTTCATTGGCTTTGTATCTGTACTCCGCACAATGACAATAGAGTTGAGTCTAATCTAAAGAACACACAATAGCAATTTACTACAGGGGTCCCCAAGCTTTTTTGCACTGCAGACCGGTTTAATATTGACAATACTCTTGCGGACCGGCCGACCCCGGGAGTGGGGGGCAGGGGGGGGAGGTGGGATTGCCAACGGACAAGAGTAGCAGTCAAATACGTCGTGTTTATCCATATAGACCATAATGACCATGAAGCCTTGCGCGGGCACCAGTGCGCATGCGTGACCTGCACGTGTGTACCTTCCGATTTTTTTCTCTACAAATCGTTTTTGGCGATTCTGTTTGGGGGGAGGGGTGTGAATCACGACCAGAATATTAGTTATAAGTGTCTAATATACTCAATTTCGTTTCTAAAAGGGTTTATCTAACGAATTTAATATTAAACACACAGAGCATATTTTCCTCGCAGGAATATAGTGATAAGTCAATTATCAGGGGAGGACAGGGGAGCTTGAAGTAAGTGTTGAACGAATTTCCAGTAGAAGTGGTAGGGGCAGGTTCAATATTATCATTTAAAGAAAAATTGGATAGGTATATGGACAGGAAAGGAATGGAGGTTTATGGGCTGAGTGCAGGTTGGTGGGACTAGGTGAGAGTAGCGTTCGGCACGGACTAGAAGGGCCGAGATGGCCCGTTTCCGTGCTGTAATTGTTATATGGTTATATAAATCACTTATAAGCCAATAGCATCATAACATTTTAAGTAACGTTTGGATATTAAACACACAGCACATATTTTCCCCATATAAACATATAAAATCATTGCAACACACCAATATCACTGAATCAGTGGGAGCCCTGGGCTTGTTTCCCCGCAACAAGTCGGTCCTATCAAGGGGTGACGGGAGACAGCGATACTCGAAGGGAGTTCCTTATATCCAGTCTATTCCGCAATTTAGTTTTCATTGCATTCATTGCAGAGATATGTTGGAAATGGAAGCAACGTTTTCAGTGCTTTCGTGGCTATCTCAGGATATTTAGCCTTGACTTTGATCCAGAATGCCGGCAGAGATGTTATGTCAAACATACTTTTCAGCCCACTGTCATTTGCAAGCTCGAGGAGTTGATCTTCCCACGCTGACACAGATGACGCGTGCGTAATGACCTCGCGTGCGTTCAAGCTCAACAGTGACCGTGACAGGGAATGAGGAAAGGTGCAGCTGACTCATATCGCCAAATCATATCGTTCCCTCGCGGCCCGGTAGCACATGCTTTGCAGCCTGGTGGTTGGGGACTGCTGATTTACTACACTAGGTAGAATAAGTGAAAATAAAAAGGGAACCGTAACAGATGCTTACCCAGAACCGACACTTCTTTCAAGCCGAAGCCTCCTTTGAACCAAAGCCTGATGTTCTGACTCTCACCACTGGCCTGCTTCCAACAATGTCCCTTCTGTACTTCTAAGCATATGTCGTCGACCTGCGGGAAGCCTTTTCACTGTGACCTGCCCCTGTCGCTGAGCTACTCAAACCACTCTCTCTGGCACCAAAAATCATTCCACTTCACAGTCACTTCGATCACATTTCTTCCTCATTCTGATGTTTAAACTGAGCTACTTGACCATGTCTGCATGTTTTTATGCATTAGCAGGCAGGTGTATCTAACAAAGTGGCCACTGAGTGTCTTTAATAAGGCCGCAAAGGTAGTGACAAATCAACGTATAGGACGAGGAGTGAAAACCTGGCTGAGTAATGTCACATCAACCTCTCTCTCAATATCAGCAAAAACAAGGAGCTGATTATTGACAACAGCAGGAGATAACAGAGCTCCATGAGTTAGCCCTCAACAAGGGAAAAGAGTTGGAGAGGGTCAGTAATTTTAAATTCCTCAGCATGAACATTTCAGGAAATGTGTCCAGGGTCCAGCATGTCACTGCCATTGCGAGGATGGCCCATCAGTGTCTCTACTTTCTCAGAATTTTGTGTATAGTCCGTGTATCATCTAAAATTCTGACAAACTCCTCAAGATGTGCAGTGAAGAGTTTACTGACTGGTTGCATCATGACCTGGTATGGGAATACCAGAGCCCTTGAGTGGAAAAGCCTCCGAAAGGTAGTTGACACAGCCCAGTCCTCCCTAGGTAAAGCCCTCTCCACCATTCACACATCTGTACTGTCACGTACCCCGTGATGGGAATAAAGAACCAGCAGAGATGGAAAACACTTTGGAGTCCAGTATTGCTATAAACTAATAATATTTATTAGTAACTACACAATACAGTAATATAAATGTAGATAAATCAAACAGGTTAGCAATGATTATATATATAAGTAAGCATATCAGTAAGTGTGGAATATATATGTATGAAAAAAACCAAGCTTCTCTTAGTCTAGTGGTAAAAAGATACAGTCTGACGATGATGAGTAAAGTTCAGTTCAGTTCAGTTCGTGGTATTGAGTTGAGTAGCGATGGAGAGAGAGACCGGGAGAGATCTGAGTCTTCAGGTGAGCTGATGCCGTCGATCTTCTCGTTGTCCTTCGAAATCCTTTAAAAGTCACCGACTGTGACTTCAACAAAGAGGACCGATTTTCTGTGGTGGAGCTATCCCCCAGGCAAGGGTGGACACATGGACAACTCCCCACCGGTCAACCCCTTTTCTTTTTCCACTGCAAGAGCGATGGATCGATCCACCTGATCAATCCTCCAAAACCCACTTCTCTTGCAGGCACAACGATGCTCATTCAGTGTCCAAAACATATGACTGAGGTCTATCATCTGACCTCTTATTTTATCTTCCTGTGCTGAGCATCAACTGTCACTCAAATAACTCCTCCTTTCTCTCTCTGTGTAAGAAATGCAAGCAGGCAACTGTCCTTGAGAAGTATCAACAGCCTGCTGAAAATCATAACATCGAGTGTCCATTAAATAACGCTGCCTTCGGTCACCGTAGCAACTTACAAGCTGCTTGGTGCTGTCTCCAACTCAGCAGAAATCCAAAAGTTACTTCCCAGTGCCTTCATCTCTCTATCTCTCTCTCTCTCTCTTTTACAAACAAGTTGTTGGTGTTAAATAACTCTCTCTCTCTCTTTTCAAAAGCACAGTTCATAGGGGTAAACGAGTACAGTTCATAGGGGTAATTCAGGATCCCGTCACAGTACCGAGTGCTGCCACAGGAAAGCAGTATCATCAAGGACTCCCACAATCCAAGCCATGCTCTCTTCTCGCTGCTACATCAGGAAGGAGGCACAGGAGCCACAAGACTCTTGCCACCAGGTTCAGGAACAGCTATTACCCCTCAACCAACAGGTTCTGAACCAAAGTGTATAATGTTGAAGAGATAATAGATGCATTGGGCATTATCTTTCAAGAATCACCTGATGATGGCACGGACCCAGAGGACTGGAAGATTGCAAATGCCGCTCCACATTTTAAGAAGGGAGGAAGGCAAAAGAAGGGAAATGATAGACCAGTTAGTCTAACCTCAGTGACTGGGAAAGCGTTGGAGTCTATTGTTAAGGATGTTTCGAGTTGCTTGGAGAATGGAACAGAAGGACTACATCCCAGAGACCTGAGAGAGGTCGCTGAAGAGATAACAAATGCATTGTACATGATCTTTCAAGAATCACTTGATTCAGGCATGGATCTAGAGAATTGCAAATGTCCCTCCACTCTTTAAGAAGGGAGGAAGGCAAAAGAAAGCAAACAATAGGCCAGTTAGCCTAACCTCAGTGGTTTCAGGGGTACTCAGAGACTAACGATAAAATAAGTCAAGGTTAGCATGGTTTCTGTAAAAGGGAAATCTTGCCTGACAAATCTGTTAGAGTTCTTCAAGGAAGTAACAAGCAGAATGGACGGAGGAGAGACAGTGGATGTCATCTACAGGTACTTGGATTTTCAGAAGGTGTTTGATAGGGTGCGACACATTAGGCTGCTTAACAACATAAAATCTTCTGGAGTTATAGGAAAGATATTGGCATGGAGAGTGGAATGGCTGACAGGCAGGAGGCAGTGAGTAGGAATAAAAGCAACACACATCAAAGTTGCTGGTGAACACAGCAGGCCAGGCAGCATCTGTAGGAAGAGGTGCAGTCGACGTTCACCAGCAACTTTTATGTGTGTTGCTTGAATTTCCAGCTTCTCCAGAATTCCTGTTGTTTGAGTAGGAATAAAAGGTGCCTTTGCTGTTTAGCTGCCGATGTCTAGTGGTGTTCCTCAGGGATCAGTGTAGGGTCTGCTGCTTTTCACGTTGTTTGTCAGTAATTTGGATAATGGAATTGATAGTTTTGTGGCAAAGTTTGTGGATGATACAAAGTTAGATGGAGAGTTACGTATTGCTGAGGAAGCAATGCGATTGCAGCAGGACTTAGACAAATTGGAAGAATGGGCAAAAATGCGGCCGGTGGGATACAGTGCTGGGAAATGCATGATAATGCATTTTTGTAAAAGGAACAATAGTGCGGAGTATATTCTAAATGGGGAGAGGTGCAGAGGGACTTAGGAGTCCTCGTGCAAGACTTCCAGAAAGTTAATTTACAGGTTGAGTCTGTGGTAAAGCAGGCAAATGCAATGTTGGTATTTATTTCAAGGGGGATAGAATATAAAAGCAAGGAGATAATGCTAAGCCTTTATAAGACACTAGTCAGTCCACACTTTGAATATTGTCAACAGTTTTGGGCCCCATATCTCGGACAGGATGTGTTGTCATTGGAGAGAGTCCAGAGGAGGTTCATGAGGATAATTCTGGGAATGAAGGGGTTAACACATGAGGAGTGTTTGGCAGCTTTGGGCCTGTACTCACTGGAATTTAGAAGAATGCGGGGGGATCGCAAAGAGATCTACCAAATGTTGAAAGGACCAGATAGGGTGCATGTGAAGAGGATGTATCCTATGGTGGGGGTATCCAGAACTAGAGGGCACAGCCTCAAAATTGAGGGGTGACCTTTATGACAGAAGTATGGAGGAATTTTTTTTTAGCCAGAAGGTAATAAATTTCTGAAATGCCCTGCATTTGAGGCACAGAAAGGATGGTAGGGTAAAAGAACCATGGTGTACAAAGGATGTAGAAAATCTAGTTAAGAAGAAGAGAAAAGCTTATGAAGGGTTCAAGAAACTAGGTACTGTTAGAGCTCTAGAAAATTACAAGGTGCCGGGAAGGAGCTTAAGAATGAAATTAGGAGAGCCAGAAGTGGCCATGAGAAGGCCTTGGTGAGTGGGATTAAGGAAAACACCAAGGCATTCTACAAGTATTTGAAGAGCAAGAGGATGAACCGTGTGAGAATAGGACCAATCAGGTGCGACAGTGGAAATCTGTGCATGCAGTCGGAGGAGGTAGCAAAGATTCTGAATTAATACTTTGCTTCAGTATTCACCAGGGAAAAGGACATTGGCAGTTGTGGGGAAGACATACAGCGGACTGAAATGGTTGAGCATGTAGACATTAAAAAAGAGGATGTGCTGGAGCTTTTGAAAAGCATTAAGTTAGATAAGTTGCCGGCTCTAGATGAGATATACCCCAGACTACTGTGCAATGCAAGGGAGATGATTGCTGGTGATGATATTTGCATCATTAATAGGGACGGGAGAATTACCAGAGACTGGAGGCTTGCAAATGTTGTTCCTTTGTTCAAGAAAGGGAGTAGAGATAACCCAGAAAATTATAGAGTCTTACTTCAGTGGTGAGCAAGTTGTTGCAGAAGATCCTGAGGGGCAGGATTTATGAGCACTTGGAGAGACAATCTGATTAGGGATAGTCAGCGTGGCTTTGTCAAGGGCAGGTCATGCCTTACAAGCCTGACTGAATTCTTTGAGGATGTTAACAAAACACATTAATGAAGTTAGAGCGGTATATGCATTTCAGTAAGACATTTGATAAGGTTCCGCATGCGAGGCTCATTCAGAAAGTAATGAGGCATGGGATCTAAGGAGACCTTGCTTTGTGGATCCAGAACTGGCTTGGCCACAGAAGGCAAAGGGTGGTTGTGGGTAGTTTGTATTCTGCATGGAGATCGGTGACCAGTAGTGTTCTGCAGGGATCTGTTCTGGGACCCCTGCTGTTGTGATTTTTATAAATGACCTGGACGCGGATGTAAAAGGATGGGGGTGGGTTAGTAAATTCGCTAATGACACAAAAGTTTGGGGTGTTGTGGATAGTCTGGAGGGTTGTCAAAGGTTATAGCAGGACATTGATAGGATGCAGAAATGGGCTGAGAAGTGGCAGATGGAATTCAACCCAGACAAGTATGAAGTGGTTCATTTTGGTAGGTCAAATTTGAAGACAGAATATAATATTAATGGTAAGACTCTTGGCAGTGTGGAAGATCAGAGAAATCTTGGGGTTCATGTCCATAAGACACTCAAAGCTGCTGCACAGGTTGACAGCGTTGTTAAGAAGGCGTATGGTGTGTTGGCATTCATCAACGATGTGATTGAGTTTAAGAACCGTGAGGTAATGTTACAGCTATTTGACATCTCAGTTAGCCCCACAGAGTACTGTGTTCAGTTCTGGTCCCCTCACTACAGGAAGGATGTGGAAGAGAGAGTTCAGAGGGAACTTACAAGGATTTTGCCTGGATTGGAGAGCATGGCTTATGAGAATACATTGAGTAAACTTGGCCTTGTCTACTCGGAGCAATGGAGGATGAGAAGTGACCTGACTGAGGTGTATAAGATGATGAGGCATTGATCATGTGGATAGCCAGAGGCTTTTTCCCAGAACTGAAATGGCCAGCACAAGGGACATAGTTTTAAGGTGCTTGGAAGTAGGTACAAGGTGGAATATCAGAGGTAAGCTTTTCACACAGTAAGTGTTGGGTGCATGGTTGAGGTGGATCCAATAGAGTCTTTTAAGAGGCTCTTAGATAGGTACATGGAGCTTAGAAAAATAGAGGGCTTTGCGCTAGGGAAATTCTAGGCAGTTTCTAGAGTAGGTTACATGGCTGGCACAACATTGTGGGCCGAAGGACAGATAATGTGCTGTAGATTTCTATGTTCTAATTTCTTTAGCCAGAGTGTGGTGAATCTGTGGAATTCATTGTCACAGGCAGCTGTGGAGGCCAAGTCATTACAGCGGAGGTTGATCAGTAAGGCTGTCAAGTGTCACAGGGAGTAGGCAGCAGTTTGGGCCGAATGACCGAATTCCACTCCGATCTTTAAAGTCTTAACAAACACCACAATCGTAGAATCTTGTTGGTCACTAACTTATTTTTGCAGTTTTATTAGTTGAATAAATTCTAATTAAGGGAATTTAATTTGCAATAGCATAAACCATGGTGTCTACAGTTTTGTAGAATTTTCTGCTTTTCTGTCAAATTCACAATATCTAAAGTTCCTTTGATTGGAGTAAGGCCATATGTTGACAGGCATTATGCATCAAGTAATGTGAGCTGAAAGAACCAAACCTCGAGTTTTCGGTAATGATTGGCATATGTTCATCTCTGTACCGCAAATTAAGCCAAGTAGCGGTCCAAACCGTACCTTAATAGCATGATCTGAGAAAACGTGGTTGCTTTATCGTATGCTTTGCTTCCTCTTTGGTTTGTTGCTCAAAATCTTGGTGTCGTGCATGCTGGAGAGAGCCATCTGTTTGCTGAAATAGCTGTTTTCATAAATTGTTTCTGAAACAAAATCAAAAGATAAGTGTAAGATGATGAATTGAACTGGAGAATGTGAACCACAATCATGTAGACTGTGTGACCGGTACGCACCACCGGTCATCATGTGGTACCTGGACCCTTGCGGGACCCAGCTCTGTGTGACCAGTACACACCACCGGTCATCACATGGTACCTGGACCCTTGCGGGACCCAGCTCTGTGTGACCAGTACACACCACCGGTCATCACGTGGTACCTGGACCCTCATGGGACCCAGCTCTGTGTGACCAGTACACACCACCGGTCATCACGTGGTACTTGGACCCTTGCGGGACCCAGCTCTGTGTGACCGGTACACAGCACCGGTCATCACGTAGTACCTGGACCCTCGTGGGACTCAGCTCTCTGTGACCAGTACGCATCACCGGTCATCACGTAATACCTGGACCCTCGCGGGACTCAGCTCTCTGTGACCAGTACGCATCACCGGTCATCACATGGTACCTAGACCCTTACGGGACCCAGCTCTGTGCCTAGCTATAGCAAGTATGCTACTAAACTGGAAAGGATGAAGAAAATTCAGAAAGATGTTACCAAAACGGAGATCTTGAATTATAAGGAGAGACCAGATAGGCGAGGGTCTATTTGCCTGGAGCATAGGAGTCTGAAGGGTGACCTTACAGATATTTATAAAATTATGAGTGGCAAAGATTAGCTGAACAGTCACAGACTTATTCCCAGGGCAGGGAGAGTCTAAAACTTTAGGGATTTAGATTTAAGATAAGGGTGGAAAGATTGATGGGGATCTGAGTAGCAAGTTTTTCATACAGAGGGCGGTGGGTATCTAAAACCAGAATCAGAATGAGAATCAGGTTTATTATCACCGGCATGTGTTGTGAAATTTGTTAACTTAGCAGCAGCAGATCAATGCAATACACAATATGGAAGAAATAAATAAATAAATTGCAGTATACATAGATTGAATAGATTAAATGTCCTGCAAAAAGCAGAAATAATATATATTAAAAAAGAGAGGTAGTATTCATGGGTTCAATGTCCATTTAGGAATCAGATGGCAGAGCGGAAGAAGCTGTTCCTGAATGGCTGAGTGTGTGCCTTCAGGCTTCTGTATCTCCTACCTGATGGTAACAGTGAGAAAAGGGCATGCCCTGGGTGCTGGAGGTCGTTAATAATGGACACTGCCTTTCTGAGACACCGCTCCCTGAAGATGTCCTGGATACTTTGTAGGCTAGTACCCAAGATGGAGCTGACTAGATTTACAACCCTCTGCAGCTTCTTTCGGTCCTGTGCAGTAGCCCCTCCATACCAGACAGTGATGCAGCCTGTCAGAATGCTCTCCACAGTACAACTATAGAAGTTTTTGAGTGTATTTGTTGACATACTAAATCTCTTCAAACTCCAAATGAAGTATAGTCACTCGTCTTGCCTTCTTTATAACTGCATCGATATGTTGGGACCAAGTTAGGTCCTCAGAGATCTTGACACCCGGGAACTTGAAACTGCTCACTATCTCCACTTCTGATCCCTCTATGAGGATTGGTATGTGTTCCTTCATCTTACCCTTTCTGAAGTCCACAATCAGCTCTTTCATCTTACTGATGTTGAGTGCCAGGTTGTTGCTACGACACCACTACACGAGTTGGGATATCTCACTCCTGTACGCCCTCTCGTCACCATCTGAGATTCTACCAACAATGGTTGTATCGACAGCAAATTTATAAATGGTATTTGAGCCATGCCTAGCCACACAGTCATGTGTATACAGAGAGAAGAGCAGCTGCTAAGCACACACCCCTGAGGTGCACCAGCTGCTTGATGAAGTGGTCAAGAGAGGCACAACTGCAGAGTTTAAAGGACATTTGGACATGTATATGAAGAGGAAAAATTTAGAGGGATATGAGCCAAATTCAGGTAAATGGGGCAAGCTCAGGTGGTCAACTTGTTCAGCATGGACAAGCAGGACCACAGGGCTTTTCTCCATGCAGTATAAATGCAACCGACTCTATGAGCACTTAGTCCACATCTTCTGCTGTGTTCTTACCACTCTCTGTTGACAACTTCTTTGCTTGTTTCTTCCTCTGGCAGCACAACACAATGAGGATTATGTACCCAATATATCCCAGATAACCACCATATCCAAGGTGCCCATAGATGTCTGGGTTTTCATGCAATGGTACTGAAATTAAATGTAAGAATTCAGTAAATATTTAGACCATAAGACCTTAAGACATAGGAGCAGAATTAGGTCATCTGACCCATCGAGTCTGCTCCACCATTCAATCATGGCTGATCCTTTTCTTTTCTCCTCTTTAACCCCAGTTCCCGGCCTTCTCCCCGTAACCTTTGATGCCACGTCCAATCAAGAACTTATCAATCTCACCCAACGACCTGACCTCCACAGGTGCATGTGGCAACAACTTCCACAAATTCATCACCCTTTCGCTAAAGAAATGTCTTCGCATTTCTGTTTTGAAAGGGCATCCCTCTATCCTGAGGCTGTGCCCCCTTGTCCTAGACTCTCCCACCATGGGAAATATCCTTTCTACATCTACTTGGTCTAGGCCTTTCAACATTTGTAAGTTTTCAATGAGATCCCCCCTCATCTTTCTGGATTCCAGTGAGTACAGACTCAGAGCTATCAAACGTTTCTTTTATATTTATTTATAAATGGCAAATGAAGTGAATAAGTATTTTTCATCAGTCTTCACCGCGGGAGGCATTAGCAAAATGCTAGAAGTTTGTGAGTGCCGGGGTCAGAGTGTGTGAAGTTGCCTATACTAGGGAAAGGTTACTGGGAAACTGAAAGGACTGAGGTAGATAAGTCATTTGGACCAGAAAATGTACAGCCAGGAAAGAGGTGGCTGAAGAGATTGTGGAGGTATTAGTAATGATCTTTCAGGAATCACTAGGTTCTGGAATGGTTTTGAAAGACTGGAAATTTGCAAGTGTCACTCCACTTTTCAAGAGCAGAGAGAGGAAGAAAAAAGGAAGTTATATGCCAATTAGTCTGACAATGGTTGGTAAGATTTTGGAATTGATTATTAAGGATGAGGTCTCAGGATACTTGGAGGCAAATGGTCAGATAGGCCGTAGTCAGCATGGTTTCCTCAAGGGAAAATCTTGCCTGACAGATCTGTTGGAAATCTTTAAGAAACAACAGGATTACGGCCTGTGCCACATGACAGTGAGTATAGGAATACAGTGAGGTGGAGGATAAATGTGTGGCTGAAGGATTGGAGCAGGGGGCAGGGATTCAGATTTCTGGATCATTGGAACCTCTTCTGGGGCAGGTGTGACCTGTACAAAAAGGACAGGTTGCACTTGAATCCCAGGGGAACCAATATCCTGGTGGAGAGGTTTGCTAAGGCTATTGGGGAGAGTTTAAACTAGAATTGCTGGGGGGTGGGAATCAAACTGAAGAGACGGAGGAAGAGGCTGTTGGCTCACAAATAAAGAAAGCTTGGAGACGGTGCGAGAGGGAGGATAGGCAGGTGAGAAAGAAGCGACACGCTCAGACCGATGGTTTGAGATGTGTCTATTTTAAGGCAAGGATATTATGAAGAAAGCAGATGAGCTTAGGGCATGGATCAGCACTTGGAGCTATGATGTTGTAGCCATTACAGAGACTTGGATGGCTCAGGGGCAGGAATGGTTACTTTGAGTGCCAGGCTTTAGATGTTTCAGAAAGGACAGGGAGGGAGGCAAAAGTGGTGGGGGTGTGGCACTGTTGATCAGGGATAATGTCACAGCCATAGAAAAGGAGGAAGACATGGAGACTTTGTGGGTTAAAGTTAGGAACAGAAATGAGTAAAAAACTCTACTGGGTGTTTTTTATAGACCACCCAATAGTAACAGGGATGTCAAGGAGCAGATAGGGAGACAGATTATGGAAAGGTGTAATAATAACGGGGTTGTCATGGTGGGAGATGTTAATTTCCCAAATATCCATTGGCATGTCCCTAGAGTGGGGGGTTTAGATGGGGTGGAGTTTGTTAGGTGTGTTCAGGAAGGTTCCTTGACACAATATGTAGATAAGCCTACAAGAAGAGAGGCTGTACTTGATCTGGTATTGGGAAATGAACCTGGTCAGGTGTCAGATCTCTCAGGGGGAGAGCATTTTGCAGATAGTGATCACAATTCTATCTCCTTTACCATAGCATTGGAGAGTGATAGGAGCAGACAAGTTGGGAAAACATTTAATTGGAGTGAGGGGAAATATGAAGCTATCAGGCAGGAACTTGGAAGCATAAATTGGGAACAGATGTCCTCAGGGAAATGTATGGCAGAAATGTGGCAAATGTTCCGGGATATTTGCATAGGGTTCTGCATAGGTATGTTCCAATGAGACGGGGAAAGGATGGTAGGGTACAGGAACTGTGGTGTACAAAGGCTGTTGTAAATCTAGTCAAGAAGAAAAGAAGAGCTTACAAAAGGTTCAAAAAGCTAGGTAATGATAGAGAGCTAGAAGATTATAACGCAAGCAGGAAGGAGCTCAAGAAAGAAATTAGGCGAGCCAGAAGGGGCCATGAGAAGGCCTTGGCGGACACGATTAAGGAAACCCCAAGGCAATTTACAAGTATGTGAAGAGCAAGAGGATAAGACGTGAGAGAATGGGACCAATCAAGTGTGACAGTGGGAAAGTGTGTATGGAACCGGAGGAGATAGCAGAGGTACTTAATGAATACTTTGCTTCAATATTCCTACGGAAAGGGATCTTGGCGATTGTAGGGATGAATTATAGTGGACTGAAAAGCTTCAGCATTTAGATATTAAGAAAGAAGATGTGGGGGAGCTTTTGGAAAACCTCAAGTTGGATAAGTCGCCGGGACCGGATGATATGTACCCCAGGCTACTGTGGGAGGCAAGGGAGGAGATTGCTGAGCCTCTGGCGGTGATCTTTTCATCAAGAATGGGGATGAGAGAGATTCCAGAGGATTGGAGGGTTCCAATGTTGTTCCATTATTCAAGAAAGGGAGTAGAAATAGCCCAGGAAATTATAGACCAGTGAGTCTTACTTCAGTGGTTGGTAACTTGATGGAGAAGATCTTGAGAGGCAGGATTTATGAACATTTGGAGAGGTATAATATGATTAGGAATAGTCAGCATGGCTTTGTCAAGGGCAGGTCGTGCCTTACGAGCCTGACTGAATTTTCTGAGGTGTGACTAAACACATTGATGATGGTAGAACAGTAGATGTAGTGTATATGGATTTCAGCAAGGCATTTGACAAGGTACCCCATGCAAGGCTTATTGAGAAAGTAAGGAGTCATGGGATTCAAGGGGAAATTGCTTTGTGGATCCAGAACCGGCTTGCCCACAGAAGGCAAAGAGTGGTTGTAGACAGGTCATATTCTGCATGGAGGTCGGTCACCAGTGGTGTGCCTCAGGGATCTGTTCTGGGGCCCCTACTGTTCGTGATTTTCATAAATGACCTGGATGAGGAAGTGGAGGGATGGGTTAGTAAATTTGCAGATCACACAAAGGTTGGAGGTGTTGTGGATAACGTGGAGGGCTGCCAGAGGTTACAGCAGGACATCGATAGGATGCAAAACTGGGCTGAGAAGTGGCAGATGGAGTTCAACCCAAATAAGTGTGAGGTGGTTGATTTTGGTAGGTCAAGCATGATGGCAGAATATAGCATTAATGGTAAGATTCTTGGCAGTGTGGACGATCAGAGGGATCTTGGAGTCCGAGTCCATAGGACACACAAAGCTGCTGTGCAAGGTTGACTTTGTGGTTAAGAAGGCATACGGTGTATTGGCCTTCATCAATCGTGGGATTGAGTTTAATAGCCCAGAGGTAATGTTGCAGCTATATAGGACCCTGGTCAGACCCCACTTGGAGTACTGTGCTCAGTTCTGGTCGCCTCACTATAGGAAGGATGTGGAAACCATAGAAAGGGTGTAGAGGAGAGTTATAAGGATGCTACTTCCGCTAATGCCCCATTAACTTCCGCTAATGCTCCACCTCCCCCTCGTACCCCATCCGTTATTTATTTTTACACACACATTCTTTCTCTCACTCTCCTTTTTCTCCCTCTGTCCCTCTGACTTTACCCCTTGCCCATCCTCTAGGTTCCCCGCCCCTTGTCTTTCTCCCCAGGCCTCCTGTCCCATGATCCTCTCATATCTCCTTTGCCAATCACCTGTCCAGCTCTTGGCTCCATCCCTCCCCCTCCTGTCTTCTCCTATCATTTTCGATCTCTCCCTCCCCCTCCCACTTTCAAATCTCTTACTAACTCTTCCTTCAGTTAGTCCTGATGAAGGGCCTTGGCCTGAAACGTCGACTGTACCTCTTCCTAGAGATGCTGCCTGGCCTGCTGCGTTCACCAGCAACTTTGATGTCTGTTGCTTGTTATAAGGATGTTGCCTGGTTGGGGGGCATACCTTATGAGAATAGGTTGAGTGAACCTTTTTTCCTTGGAGCGATGGAGGATGAGAGGTGACCTGATAGAAGTGTATAAGATGATGATTGTGTAGTTAGTCAGAGGCTTTTTCCCAGGGCTGGAATGGCTAGCATGAGAGGGTACAGTTTTAAGGTGCTGGGGAGTAGGTACAGAGGAGATGTCAGGGGTATGCTTTTTACGCAGAGTGGTGAGTGTGTGGAATGGGCTGTCGGCAACGGTGGTGGAGGCGGATACGATAGGGTCATTTAAGAGCCTCCTGGACAGGATATGGAGGTCACAAAAATAGAGGGCTCTGGGTAACCCTAGGTAATCTCTCAGGTAAGGACAGGTTCGGTACATCTTTGTGGGCCGAAGGGCCTGTATTGTGCCATAGGTTTTCTATGCTGCTATGCTTTTTTTAACAAGCAGAATAGACAAAGGAGAATCAGTGGATGGTGTGTACTTTCATTTTCAGAAGGCCCTTTACAAGGTGCCACACATGAGGCTGCTTAGCAGGTTAAGAGCCCATGGTGTTACAGGAAAGATGCTGGCAAGGGTAAGGCGGCGGCTGATCCATAAGAGGCAAAGAGTGGGAATGAAAGGAGCCTTTTCTGGATGGCTGTGGTGACTGTGGTTTTCCACAATGGTCTCTTTACGTTATATGGTTAAGAAGTGGCAGATAGAACACAGTGTCGGTAAGTGTATGGTCGTGCTCTTTAGTAGAAGAAATAAACAGATGGACTATTTTCTAAATGTGAGGCAGTTGGAGATGCAAAGGGACTTGGGAGTCCTTGTGCACGATTCCCTAAAGATTAATTTGCGGGTTGAGTTAGTGGTAAGAAATGTGACATTAGCATTCATTTCTAGAGGACTAGAATATAAAAGCAAAGTCATATTGAGGCTTTATAAAACACTGATGGGGCCTCACTTGAAGTATTGTGAGTAGTTTTGGGCCCCTTATCGTAGAAAGGATGTGCTGACACTGGAAGGAGTTCAAAGGAGGTTCATGAAAATAATTCCATGATTGCAAAAATGAATGCAGGATTGGGGGTTTGTCATATAAAGAGTGTTTTATGGCTCTGCATTCACTGGAATTCAGAATAATGAAGGGTGATCTAATTGAAACTTATCGAATGTTGAAAGGCCTCGATACAGTCAAAGTGGAGAGGATGTTTCCTATCAACACACACAAAATACTGGAGGAACTCAGCAGGCCAGGAAACATCTATGGAAAAGAGTACAGTCGACCTTTCAGGCCGAGGCCCTTCAACAGGATGTTTCCTATGGTGGAGTGTCTAGGGCCAGAGGACAGAGCCTCAAAACATAGAGACTTCCTTTTTGAATGGAAATTAGGTGGAATTTCTTCAGCCTTAGAGTGGTGAATCTGTTGAATTTGTTACCACAGGCAACTGTGGAGGCCAAGTCTTAATGTATATTTAAGGCAGAGACTAATAGTTTCTTGATTAGTCAAGGCACAAAGGGTATGGAGATAGGCAGGAGACTGGGACTGAGAGGCAAAATGGATCAGCCATAATGAAATAGTGGAGCAGACTTCAACGGGTGCATTTAATGTCAGAGAAATGTATACAATATACACCTTGAAATTCTTTTCATTCGCAAACATCCACGAAAGCAGAGGAGTGCCCCAAAGAATGAATGACATTTAAATGTTAGAACCCCAAAGCCCGCCCCCAGCTCCCCCTCCCACGCATAAGCAGCAGCAAAGCAACAACCCCCCCTCTCTCCACCAGCTAAAAAGCATTGGCACCCACCACCGAGCACTCAAGCGTGCAGCAAAGCATCAATAAAGACGCAGACTTGCAGTACCCCAAAGACTACTCGTTCACCCAGTATTCGACATACCACAGGCTCCCTCTCCCCCTAATAAGGGAAAAAGAGATGTCCTCATTTCACAGGGAGAGGAGAGACATAATAAAACAACTCGCTGATTTCTGGTGTTAAAAGTCTGTTACCTCGCTTTTTCCGAGCTCTGTGCCCAAAGAACTTGGGTCTCTGGGCACAGAGATAGCAACCAGCTCGCTGCTTATGATCTTCTGTCTCCCACAATGCATCAGATGGTGGCGCTGGCCTCGAGTCCACCCGCTTCCAGAGCCACAAAAATCCGGCACACTAAAAGCACACTAGTCTTCCGGGACACATAAGACAAAGGAGCAGAATTAGGCCATTCAGCCCATCGAGTCCACTCCACCACTTCATCAGGGCTGATCCCGGATTCCATTCAAACCCATTCACCTTCCCTCTCACCATATCCCTTGATGCCCCGACCAATCAGGACTCTATCAACTTCCGCATTGAACAGACTTGGCTTCCACCACAGTCTGTGGCAGAGCGTTCCACGGATTCACCACTCTCTGGCTAAAAAAAATTCCTCCTCACTTCTGTTCTAAAAGGCTGCCCGTCAATTTTGAGGCTGTACTCTTTAGTTCTAAAGGGCCATGGAAATCTAACTGTTTTTCACCAAAAATCAGCTGAGGCTGGAACTCAGATAAGAACTTCATATCTAAAATCAAAATAAATTACCTGTTGGTTAAGTACATTGTGAGATATAGTAGAAGCAAGGGAGGTGTACAGAGAAGAAATGCAGATCTAAGAAGCATAACTTTAGCTGAAGTGGATGGATAACATTGGCACTGATGTGGTAACATCTGCAGCGATAACCCTTACTCATGTGATCAAAAGATATCATTAAGTTATGATGATATACTTACAACAGAGCTGCATCACAAAATCTACATGATTAGAGCTGATACGGTTTTCCACCTTGCACCTGTAGATACCAACGTCGGATTTCTGCACATTCTGGATTGTCAAGGACCTGTTGTTCTTTGACAGATGATAGTTCATTTCACTTGGCAGAGGCAGATCACATCGGAACCAACTGTACTGGTTGAGATTTCCCTTTTCAGCAGAGCATTGCAAAGTCACATTATCGCCAATCTGTGGAGCCTCAGGGATCATTTCAACTTCCAGAGTGGACACAGCAACTGCAGATTCAAACAGAAAATGGATGAACCAGAGATGATCAGGAGGCAGGATGTGATTAAATATGCAAGATATAGATGATGACAATTTCTACAGCATTCATCAGGTGATGAACGGTGTGATGCTGAGTTTACACTTTTTTGGTCAGTAGTCCAGATATCATAGAAACATAGAAACATAGAAAATAGGTGCAGGAGTAGGCCATTCGGCCCTTCGAGCCTGCACCGCCATTTATTATGATCATGGCTGATCATCCAACTCAGAACACCGCCCCAGCCTTCCCTCCGTACCCCCTGACCCCCGTAGCCACAAGGGTCATATCTAACTCCCTCTTAAATATAGCCAATGAACTGGCCTCAACTGTTTCCTGTGGCAGAGAATTCCACAGATTCACCACTCTCTGTGTGAAGAAGTTTTTCCTAATCTCGGTCCTAAAAGGCTTCCCCAAACTGTGACCCCTCGTGCTGGACTTCCCCAACATCGGAAACAATCTTCCTGCATCTAGCCTGTCCAATCCCTTTAGGATCTTATACGTTTCAATCAGATCCCCCCTCAATCTTCTAAATTCCAATGAGTACAAGCCCAGTTCATCCAGTCTTTCTTCATATGAAAGTCCTGCCATCCCAGGAATCAATCTGGTGAACCTTCTCTGTACTCCCTCTATGGCAAGGATGTCTTTCCTCAGATTAGGGGACCAAAACTGCACACAATACTCCAGGTGTGGTCTCACCAAGGCCTTGTACAACTGCAGTAGTACCTCCCTGCTCCTGTACTCAAATCCTCTCGCTATAAATGCCAGCATACCATTCGCCTTTTTCACCGCCTGCTGTACCTGCATGCCCACTTTCAATGACTGGTGTATAATGACACCCAGGTCTCGTTGCACCTCCCCTTTTCCTAATCAGCCACCATTCAGATAATAATCTGTTTTCCTATTTTTGCCACCAAAGTGGATAACTTCACATTTATCCACATTAAATTGCATCTGCCATGAATTTGCCCACTCACCCAATCTATCCAAGTCACCCTGCATCCTCTTAGCATCCTCCTCACAGCTAACACTGCCACCCAGCTTCGTGTCATCCGCAAACTTGGAGATGCTGCATCTAATTCCCTCATCCAAGTCATTAATATATATTGTAAACAACTGGGGTCCCAGCACTGAGCCTTGCGGTACCCCACTAGTCACCACCTGCCATTCTGAAAAGGTCCCGTTTATTCCCACTCTTTGCTTCCTGTCTGCTAACCAACTCTCCACCCACACCAATACCTTACCCCCAATACCGTGTGCTTTAAGTTTGCACACTAATCTCCTGTGTGGGACCTTGTCAAAAGCCTTTTGAAAATCCAAATATACCACATCCACTGGTTCTCCCCTATCCACTCTACTAGTTACATCCTCAAAAAATTCTATGAGATTCGTCAGACATGATTTTCCTTTCACAAATCCATGCTGACTTTGTCCGATCATTTCACCGCTTTCCAAATGTGCTGTTGTCACATCCTTGATAACTGACTCCAGCAGTTTCCCCACCACCGACGTTAGGCTAACCGGTCTATAATTCCCCGGTTTCTCTCTCCCTCCTTTTTTAAAAAGTGGAGTTACATTAGCCACCCTCCAAACCTCAGGAATTAGTCCAGAATCTAACGAGTTTTGAAAAATTATCACAATGCATCCACTATTTCTTGGGCTACTTCCTTAAGCACCCTGGGATGCAGACCATCTGGCCCTGGGGATTTATCTGCCTTCAATCCCTTCAATTTACCTAACACCACTTCCCTACTAACATGTATTTCGCTCAGTTCCTCCATCTCACTGGACCCTCTGTCCCCTACTATTTCTGGAAGATTATTTATGTCCTCCTTAGTGAAGACAGAACCAAAGTAATTATTCAATTGGTCTGCCATGTCCTTGCTCCCCATAATCAATTCACCTGTTTCTGTCTGCAGGGGACCTACATTTGTTTTTACCAGTCTTTTCCTTTTTACATATCTATAAAAGCTTTTACAGTCCGTTTTTATGTTGCCTGCCAGTTTTCTCTCATAATCTTTTTTCCCCTTCCTAATTAAGCCCTTTGTCCTCCTCTGCTGAACTCTGAATTTCTCCCAGTCCTCAGGTGAGCCACTTTCTCTGGCTAATTTGTATGCTTCTTCTTTGGAATTGATACTATCCCTAATTTCTCTTGTCAGCCACGGGTGCACTACCTTCCTTGATTTATTCTTTTGCCAAACTGGGATGAACATTTATTGCAGTTCATCCATGCAACCCTTAAATGCTTGCCATTGCATATCCACCGCCAATCCTTTAAGTGTCATTTGCCAGTCTATCTTAGCTAATTCACGTCTCATACCTTCAAAGTTACCCCTCTTTAAGTTCAGAACCTTTGTTTCTGAATGAACTATGTCACTCTCCATCTTAATGAAGAATTCCACCATATTATGGTCACTCTTACCCAAGGGGCCTCTCACGACAAGATTGTAGCTGTAAGATCATCAGCTGTAAGTTTGGAGAATCATCCCTTCTAATAAGCTAATGCTAAGCTTAAAGCGATCCATTAATCTTAATTTAGCAGGTTATAGTTAAATAATTCGATGACTTGGACTCCCATAATTTCAGGTCTTTCCCCACCAGACACACACAAGGCCATAAGATCATAAGACGTAAGAGCTGAGTTTGGCCATTCGGCCCATTGAATCTGCTCTACCATTCCACCATGGCTGATCCTAGATCCCACTCAACCCCACACACCTGCCATCTCATCATATCATTTGATTGATCAGGAAAATATCAATTTCAGCCTTAAAAATATGCACTGACTTGGCCTCCACCGCAGTCTGTGGCAGAGCATTCCACCAATTCACTACTCTCAGACCAAAAACAAAATCCTCCTTACCTCTGTGTGAAAAGGTCACCCCTCAGTTTTGAGGCTGTACCCTCTAGTTCGGGATACCCCCGCCATAGGAAACATCCTCTCCACAACCACCCTATCTATACCTTTCAACATTTGGTACTTTTCAATGAGTTCCCCACTCATTCTTCTAAATCTCAGTGAATTCAGGGCCAAAGCTGCCATACGTTAACCCCTTCATTCCTGGAATAATCCCAGTGAACTTCCTCTGAACTCTCTCCAATGACAACACATCCTTGCTGAGATATGGGGCCCAAAACGGTTGACAATACTCCAAGTGTGGCCAGATTAGTGGCGAAGAAAGGCTGAGCATTATCTCCTTGCTTCTATATTCTATTCCCTCTTTATGGCCACTTGCTACCTCATGCCTGTTAGCCATTCTGCAATGCATGCCAGCATCTCTTCTGCAACGCCACAGGATTTTATCTCGTTAAGCAGCTCATGTGTGGCACCTCAGTAAATGCCTTTTGAAAATACAAGTAAATAAGACCATAGGACATAGGAGCAGAATTAGGCCTTCTGGCCAATCAAGTCGGCTCTGCCATTTAATCATGGCCGATCCTTTTTTTTTCCCCTCCTCAACCCCAATCCTGGCCTTCTCTCAGTAACCTTTGATGCATGTCCAATCAAGAACCTATCAATCTCCGCCTTAAAAACACCCACAACCTGGCCTCCACAGCTGCACGTGGCAACAAATTCCACATGTTCACCACCCTCTGGCGAAAGAAGTTTCTCCACATCTGTTTAGGAAGGGCGCCCCTCTATCCTGAGGCTGTGCCCTCTTGTCCCAGACTCTCCCACCATGGGAAACATCCTTACCACATCCACTCTGTCGAGGCCTTTCAACATTTCAAAGAGATCCCACACCCCCGACCCCATCCTTCTGAATTCCAGCGAGTACAGACTCAGAGCCATCAAACGATCCTTGTATGATAACCCTTTCATTCCTGGAATTATCCTTGTGAACGTCCTCTGAACACTCTCCAATGCCAGCACATCTCTTCTCAGATAAGGGGGCCAAAACTGTTCACAATACTCTAATTAACCTTTATGGTGTTCTGCACAAGGACTCCCAAGTCCCTCTGCATCTGGAGCTTTTGGAAAGCATCAAGTTGGATCAGTTGCTGAGACCGGACGAGATGTACCTCAGGCTACTGTGGGAGGCAAGGGAGGAGTTTGCAGAGCCTCTGGCGATGATCTTTGCATCATCAGTGGGGACGGGAGAGGTTCCGGAGGATTGGAGGGTTGCGGATGTTGTTCCTTTATTCAAGAAAGGGAGTAGAGATAGCCCAGAAAATTATAGACCAGTACATCTTACCTCAGAGGTTGGGAAGATCCTGAGAGATTTATGAACATTTAGAGAGGTATAATATGATTAGGAGTAGTCAGCATGCCTTTGTCTTGGGCAGGTCATGCTTTACGAGCCTGATTGAATTTTTTAAGGATGTGACTAAACACATTGATGATGAAGAAAGAGCAGTAGGTGTAATGTATGTGGATTTCAACAAGGCATTTGACAAGGTACCCCATGCAAGGCTTATTGAGAAAGTAAGGAGGCATGGGATCCAAGGGGAACTTGCTTTGTGGATCAAGAACTGGCTTGCCCACAGAAGGTAAAGAGTGGTTGTAGACGGGTCATATTCTGCATGGAGGTCGGTCAACAGTGGAGTGCCTCAGGGATCTGTTCTGGGACCCTTACTCTTCGTGATTTTAATAAATGACCTGGATGAGGAAGTGGAGGGATGGGTTAGTAAGTTTGCTGATGACACAAAGGTTGGGTGTGTTGTGGATAGTGTGGAGGGCTGTCAGAGGTTACAGCGGGATATTGATAGGATGCAAAACTGGGCTGAGAAGTGGCAGATGCAGTTCAACCCAGATAAGTGTGAAGTGGTTAATTTTGGTAGGTCAAATATGATGGCAGAATATAATATTAATGGTAAGACTCTTGGCAGTGTGGAGGATCAGAGGGATCTTGGGGTTCGAGTCCATAGGACACTCAAAGCAGCTGCGCAGGTTGACTCTGTGGTTAAGAAGGTGTACAGTGTATTGGCCTTCATCAATTGTGGAATTGAATTTAGGAGCCGAGAGGTAATGTTACAGCTATATAGGACCCTGGTCAGACCACACTTGGAGTACTGTGCTTAGTTCTGGTCACCTCACTACATGAAGGATGTGGAAACCATAGGAAGGGTGCAGAGGAGATTTACAAGGATGTTGCCTGGATTGGGGAACACGCCTTATGAGAATAGGTTGAGTGAACTTGGCCTTTTCTCCATTGAGCGACGGAGGATGAGAGGTGACCTGATAGAGGTGTATAAGATGATGAGAGGCATTAATCGTGTGGATAGTCAGAGGCTTTTTCCCAGGTCTGAAATGGTTGCCACAAGAGGACACAGGTTTAAGGTGCTGGGGAGTAGGTACAGAGGAGATGTCAGGGGTAAGTTTTTTACTCAGAGAGTGGTGAGTGTGTGGAATGGGCTGCCGGCAACAGTGGTGGAGGAGGATACGATAGGGTCTTTTAAGAGACTTTTAGATAGGTACATGGAGTTTAGTAAAATAGAGGGTTATAGGTAAGCCTAGTAATTTCTAAGGTAGGGACATTTTCAGTTCAACTCTGTGAGCCAAAGTGTCTGTATTGTGCTGTAGGTTTTCTATGTTTCTATCTCAGATTCCTGGATTTTCTTCCCATTTAGAAAACAGTTTACATATTTATTTCTACTACCAAAGTGCATGACCGTGAACTTTCCAACATTGTATTTCATTTGCCACTTTCTTGCCTGTTCTCCTAACCTGTCTAAGTCTTTCTGCATCCTACCTGTTTCTTCAACACTTCCTGTCCCTCCACCAGTCTTCGTATCATTTGCAAACTTGGCAAAAAAGCCACTAATTCCATCATCTAAATCATTTATATACAGCTTAAAAAGACGTGGTCCCAACACGGACCCCTGTGGAACACCATTAGTCACTGACAGCCAGCCAGAAAAAGTTCCTTTTATTCCCATTCACTGCCTCCTACCAATCAGCCAATGCTCTAAGCATGCCAGTAACTGTCCTGTAATGCCATAGGCTCTTAACTTGGTAAGTAGCCCCATGTGTGGCACATTGTCGAAGGCCTTCTGAAAGTCCAAATATACAACATCCACTGCATTCCCTTTATCTACTCTACTTACAATCTCTTCAAAGAATTCCAACAGGTTTGTCTGGCAAGATTGTCTCTTTGGGAAACTATGCTGAATTTGTCCTATCTTGTCCTATGTCTCCAAGTACTTCTTAACTTCATTCTTAACCACTGACTCCAACATCTTCCCAACCACTAAAGTCAGGCTTACTGGTCTGTAGTTTCCTTTCTGCTGCTGTCCTCATTTCTTAAAGAGTGGAGTGAAATTTGCAATTTCCAGTCCTCTGGCACCTTGGCAGAGTCCAATGATTTTTGAAAGATCATTACTAGTTCCTCCACAATCTCTACCGCTACCTCTTTCAGATCCCTAGGACTCAATTCATCTGATCCAGGTGACTTGTGTATCTTTCGGTCTTTCAGCTTTCTGAGCATCTTCCCTCTGGTAACAGTAACTGCACCCACTCCTCTTCCTTCACACACTAAAACATCAGGCATACTGCTACTGTCCTCCACAGTGAAGGTTGATGCAAAATATTCATTTAGTTTATCAGCCATATCTTTGTCCCTCGCTATTATTTCTCATGCCTAGTTTTCTAGCAGTCCTATATCCACTCTCATTTCTCTTTCATTTTTTTTACATATTTTTACTATCCACTTTGATATTATTTGCTAGCTTGCTTTCATATTTCATCTTTTCCCTTCTAATGATTTTTTTAGTTGCTCTCTGTAGGTTTTTAAAACTTCCCAATCCTCGATCTTCTCACTAATTTTCGATTTGTTGTATGCCCTTTCCTTTTACAATGGCTTTGACTCCCCTTGTCAGCCATGGATCTACTATTTTACCATTTAAGATTTCTTCATTTTTGGGATACATGTGTCCTGCAGCTTCCTCATTTTTCCCAGAAACACATGCCATTGCAGCCCTGCTGACATCCCTGCCAGCAGCGCCTTCTAATTTATTTTGGGTAACTCCTCTCTCATTCCACTGAAATACTTCTACGTCCAAGTGGAACTCAATCATATTGTGATCACTGGCTCCTAAGAGTTCTTTTACCTTAAGCTCCCCAATTATCACCAGTTCATTGCATAACACCCAATTCAGTATAGTTGACCTCCTAGTAAGCTCAACGACAAACTGCTCTAAAAAGCCATCTCTAAGGCTTTCAACAAACTCACTCTCTTGAGATACATTACCAACCTGATTTTCCCAATCAACTTGCATGTTAAAATCTCCCATGTCTGCCATAACATTGCCCATTTGGCTCGCCTTTCCTATTTCCTGTTGTAACCTGTGGTCCGCCCCCAAGCCACTGTTGGGAGGCCTGTATATAACTGCCATCAGCGTCCTTTTACCCTTGCACTTTCTTAACTCAACCCACAAGGATCCAACATCAAAATGGGGCAGGAATGGTTACTTCGAGTGCCAGGCTTTAGATGTTTCAGAAAAGACAGGGAGGGAGGCTAAAGAGGTGGGGGCATGGCACTGTTGATCAGGGATAGTGTCACAGCTGCAGAAAAGGAGGAAGTCATGGAGGGGTTGTCCAGAGAGTCTCTGTGTGTGGAAGTTAGAAACAGGAAGGGGTCAATAACTCTACTGGGTGTTTTTATAGACCACCCAACAGTAACAGGGACATTGAGGAGCAGATAGGGAGACAGATTCTGGAAATATGTAATAATAACAGGGTGGCTGTGGTGGGAGATTTTAACTTCCCAAATATTGATTGGCATCTCCCTAGAGCAAGAAGTTTAGGTAGGGTGAAGTTCGTTAGGTGTGTTCAGGAAGGTTTCCTGACACAATATGTAGATAAGCTTATAAGAGGAGAGGCTGTACTTGATCTGGTATTGGGAAATGAACCTGGTCAGATGTCAGGTCTCTCAGTGGGAGAGCATTTTGGAAATAGTGATCACAATTCTATCTCCTTTACCATAGTATTGGAGAGGGATAGGAACAGACAAGTTAGGAGAGTGTTTAATTGGAGTAAAGGGAAATATGAAGCTATCAGTCAGGAACTTGGAAGCATAAATTGGGAACAGATGCTCTCAGGGAAATGTACAGCAGAAATGTGGCAAATGTTCAGGGGATATTTGCGTGACATTCTGCATAGGTACGTTCCAATGAGACAATGATGGTAGGGTACAGGAACTGTGGTGTACAAAGGCTGTAGTAAATCTAGTCAAGAAGAAAAGAAAAGCTTACGAAAGGTTCAAAAATCTAGGTAATGATAGAGATGTAGAAGATTATAAGGCCAGCAGGAAAGAGCTTAAGAATGAAATTAGGAGAGCCAGAAGGGGCCGTGAGAAGGCCTTGGTGAGCAGGATTAAGGAAAACCCCAAGGCATTCTACAAGTATGTGAAGAACAAGGTATGTGTTCGGCACAGCGTTGTGGGCCAAGGGGTCTGTATTGTGCTGTAGTTTTTCTATGTTTCTATCTTCCGATCCTTTGTCACATCTTTCTACTGATTTGATTACATTCTTTACCAGTAGAGCCACACCACCACCTCTGCCTACCTTCCTATCCCTCCCTTCCTATCCCTCTGATACAATGTGTAACCTCAGACATTCAGCTCCCAACTACAACCATCCTCCAGCCATGATTCAGTGATGGGCACAACATCATACCTGGCAATCTGTAATATTGCAACAAGATCATCCACCTTATTTCTTACACTACGTGCATTGAGGTACAACACCTTGAGTACTGTATTTGCTATCCTTTCTGATACTGCATCCCTTCTGATTCCTCCATGAGGATTGGTTTGTGTTCCCTCATCTTACCCTTCCTGAAGTCCACAATCAACTCTTTCATCTTACTGACATTGAGTGCCAGGTTGTTGCTGTGACACCACTCCACTAACTGGTTTATCTTGCTTCTCTCATCTCCTTCTGAGATTTTACCAACAATGGTTGTATCATTAGCAAATTTATAGATGGCATTTGAGCTGAACCTAGCCACAGAGTCATAGGTGTATAGAGAGCAGAGCAGTGGTCTAATCACACACCCCTGAGGTGTACTGGTGATGATCGTCAGCGAGGAGGAGATGTTATCACCAATCCACACAGTTTGTGGTCTTCCAGTTAGGAAGTTGAGGATCCAGTTGCAGAGGGAGGTACAGAGACCCAGGTTCTGTAGCATATCAATCAGGATTGTGGGAATGATGATGATGTTAAACACTGAGATATAGTCAACGAACAACATCCTGACATAGGTGTTTATATTCTCCAGGTGATCTAAGTGTAACTCTCGGTTCGGCTAGTGGCTTAATCTAGGGGAAGAGAGCCGTTGGCCCAGCCAAACTTAGGAGATCTCGTTTGGATGGATGCAGCGTGATGTGTCCCCTGTTACAAATCAGTACCCTGAAATAACAAACAGTACACAGTACGCGATAAAATAACTGAGCTTTATAGTTCTTAATTTGACTGTATGGTTAGTAAAGAAACAAAAAAGGGAAAAGGGCCGATTCTCATGAAACAGTGCAATGTTGGGGCTCACGGTTCAGTCCATTGGTTGACCTCCTCCGAGCATCGCTGACCTTCGGACCCTCGCTCCACATCCACTACATCCAGCAGTCTACCAACTCTCTCCATTCGCATTCTCTCTCCTCGTCTCTCCCCAGCAAAAGACGGCGAAATCTCCGGTCCCAGACCCACAAGAAAGAACAACATCCCTCTCATTGGATAGCCCACATTCCAAAGCCCCGTTATCTCTAGTTATAACCCAAACATTAGCAGTGAAACTTTACAACATGTTACCCAAGGTTGCGTGAAGAGCCACTGAGACTGCATCAGCTGTAGACCTGTTGTGGCGATAGGCAAATTGCAGTGGGTCCAGATCCTTGCTGAGGCAGAAGTTCATTCTAGCCATGACCAACCTCTCAAAGCATTTCATCACCGTGGATGTGGGTGCTACTGGGCGATACTCATTAGACCATAAGATAAAGAAGCAGAAGTAGGCCATTTGGCCCATTGAGTCTGCTCCATGATTCAATCATGGGCTGATCCAATTCTTCCAGTCTCCCCACTCCCCTGCCTTCTCCCCGTACCCTTTGCTGCCCTGGCTAATCAAGAACCTATATCTTTGCCTGAAATATACTCAATGACTTGGCCTCCACAGTGGCTCGTGGCAAAAAATTCCGCAGATTTACCATTCGGAATGTTTCTGTGAGATTCCCCCCTCATTCTCCTGAACTCCAGGGAATACAGCCCAAGAGCTGCCAGATATCCTTCATACGGTAACCCTTTCATTCCTGGAATCATTCTCGTGAATCTTCTCTGAACCCTCTCCAATATCAGTATACCCTTTCAAAAATAGGAGCCCAAAACTGCACACAATACTCCGTGTGGTCTCGCGAGTGCCTTATAGAGCCTCAACATCACATCCCTTCTCTTATATCCTATACCTCTAGAAATGAATGCCAACATTGCATTCACCTTCTTCACCACCGACTCAACCTGGAGGTTAACTTTTAGGTGTTCTGCACAAGGACTCCCAAGTCCTTTTACATCTCTACATTTTGAATTCTCTCCCCATCTAAATAATAATCTGCCCCTTTATTTCTTCCACCAAAGTGCATGATCATACACTTTCCAACATTGTATTTAATTTGCCACTTCTTTGTCCATTCCCCGAAACTGTCTAAATCTCTCTGCAGGAAGCCATGCTGGCTTTGGCCTATCTTGTCATGTGCCTCCAGGTGCACTGTAATCTCATCCCCAACAATCGATTCCAACAACTTCCCAACTACTGATGTCAGCTTAGCAGTTATATAGTTTCCTTTCTGCTGCCTTCCACCCTTCTTAAATAGCAGAGTAACATTTGCAATTTTCCAGTCATCCGGTACAATGGCAGAATCTATCAATTCTTGAAAGATCATTTTCAATGCCTCTGCAATCTCTCCAGCTACTTCCTTCAGAACCCGGGGGTGCATTCCATCAGGTCCAGGAGATTTATCCACCCTCAAACCACTAAGCTTCCTGAGAACCTTCTCAGTCGTAATTTTCACTGCACAAACTTCACTTCCCTGGTACTCTCGAATGTCCGGTATACTGCAGATGTCTTCCACTGTGAAGAATGATACAAAAATAGGGTTCCTGTACCATACCATAACTTCCCTGTCTCATTGGAATGTACCTTTGCAGAACTCCACACAAATATCCCCTGAACATTTGCCACATTTCTTCCGTATTTTTCCCTGAGAACATCTGTTTCCATTTTAATCCTCCAATTTCCTGCCTGATAACCTCACAATTCCCCTTACTCCAATTAAACGCATTTCTAACTTGTCTGTTCCTATCTCTTTCCAATGCTATTGTAAAGGAGATAGAATTATGATCACTATCTCCAAAATACTTTCCCACTGAGAGTTCTGACTCCTGACCAGGTTCATTTCCTAATACCAGATCAAGTACAGCCTCTCCTCTTGTAGGCTTATCTACATATTGTGTCAAGAAACCTTCTTGAACACACCTAACAAACTCTACCCCATCTAAACCCCTTGCTCTAGGGAGATGCCAATCGATATTTGGGAAATTAAAATCTCCCATCACGACAACTCTGTTATTATTACACCTTTCCAGGATCTGTTTCCCGATCTGCTCCTCGATATCCCGGTTACTATTAGGCAGCCGATAAAAAACACCCTGTAAAGTTATTGACACCTTACTGTTTCGAACCTCCACCCACAGAGACTCCGTAGACAATCCCTCCATGGTGCCCACCTTTTCTGCAGCCGTGACACTATCTCTGATCCACAGTGCCATGCCCCCACCTCTTTTGCCTCCCTCCCTGTCCTCTCTGAAACATCTAAAACCCGGCACTTGAAGTAACCATTCCTGTCCCTGAGCCATCCAAGTCTCTGTAATGGCCACCACATCATATCTCCAAGTACCGATCCACGCTCTAAGCTCATCCGCTTTGTTCACAACACTCCTTGCGTTAAAATAGACGCATCTCAAACTGTCCGTCTGAGCGCGTCCCTTCTCTATCACCTGCCTATCCTCCCTCTCGCACTGTCTACAAGCTTTCTCTATTTGTGAGCCAACCTCCTCTTCCCCAGTCTTTTCAGTTTGGTTCCCACCGCACAACAATTCAAGTTTAAACTCTCCCCAGTAGCCTTAGCAAACCTCCCTGCCAGGATATTAGTACCCCTGGGATTCAAGTGCAACCCGTCCTTTTTGTACAGGTCACATCTGCCCCAAAAGAGGTCCCAATGATCCAGAAATCTGAATCCCTGCCCCCTGCTCCAATCCCTCAGCCACACATTTATCCTCTACCTCATTCTATTCCTATTCTCACTGTCACATGGAAAAAGCCTGCTTGCATTCACTCTTTCTATACCCATCATAATTTTATATACCTCTATTAAATTTCCCCTCATTCTTCTACACTCCAGGGAATAAAGTCCTAACCTATTCGACGTTTCTCTGTAACTGAGTTTCTCAAGTCCCGGCAGCATCCTTGTAAACCTTCTCTGCACTCTTTCAACCTTCTTTATATCCTTCCTGTAATTTGGTGACCAAAACTGTACACAATACTCCAAATTCAGCCTCACCAATGCCTTATATAACCTCACCATAATATTCCAACTCTTATACTCAATACTTTGATTTATAAAGGCCAATGTACCAAAAGTTCTCTTTACGACCCTATCTACCTGTGACGCCACTTTTAGGGAATTTTGTATCTGTATTCCCAGATCCCTCTCTTCCACTGCACTCCTCAGTGCCTTACCATTAACCCTATATGTTCTACCTTGGTTTGTCCTTCCAAAGTGCAATACCTCACACTTGTCTGTATTAAACTCCATCTGCCATTTTTCAGCCCATTTTTCCAACTGCTCCAAATCCCTCTGCAAGCTTTGAAAACCTTCCTCACTGGCCACTACACCTGCAATCTTTGTATCATCAGCAAATTTGCTGATCCAATTTACCACATTATCATCCAGATCATTGATATAGATGACAAATAACAATGGACCCAGCACTGATCCCTGTGGCACACCACTAGTCACAGGCCTCCACTCAGAGAAGCAATCCTCTACTACCATTCTTTGGCTTCTTCCATTGAGCCAATGTCTGATCCAATTTACCACCTCTCCATGTATACCTAGCGACTGAATTTTCCTAACTAACCTCCCATGCGGGACCTTGTCAAAGGCCTTACTGAAGTCCATGTAGACAATATCCACTGCCTTCCCTTCATCCACTTTCCTGGTAACCTCATCGAAAAACTCTAATAGATTTGTTAAACATGACCCATCACGCACAAAGCCATGTTGACTCTCCCTAATAAGTCCCTGTCTATCCAAATACTTGTAGATTCGGTCTCTTAGTACTCCCTCCAATAACTTACCTACTACCGACGTCAAACTTACCGGCCTATAATTTCCTGGATTACTTTTAGAGCCTTTTTTAAACAATGGAGTAACATGAGGTATCCTCCAATCCTCCCGTAGATACCGACATCTTAAATATATCTGCCAGGGCCCCTGCAATTTCAACACTAGTCTCCTTCAAGATCCGAGGGAACACTCTGTCAGGTCCTGGGGATTCATCTACTCTGATTTGCCTCAAGATAGCAAGCACCTCCTCCTCCTCAATCTGTATAGGTTCCATGACCTCACTACTTGTTTGCCTTATTTCCATTGACTCCATGCCAGTTTCCTTAGTAAATACAGACGCAAAAAAAACCATTTAAGATTTCCCCCATTTCTTTTGGTTCCATACATAGCCGATCACTCTGATCTTCAAGAGGACCAATTTTATCCCTTACTATCCTTTTGCTCTTAATATTCCTATAGAAGCTCTTTGGATTATCCTTCACCTTGACTGCCAAAGCAACCTCATGTCTTCTTTTAGCCCTCCTGATTTCTTTCTTAAGTATTTTTTTGAACTTTTTATACTCCTCAAGCACCTTATTTGCTCCCTGTTTCCTGTACATGTCATACATCTCTCTCTTCTTCTTTATCAGAGTGCCAATATCCCTTCAGAACCAAGGTTCTTCATTCTTATTCACTTTGCCTTTAATTCTGACAGGAACATACAAACTCTGCACTCTCAAAATGTCTCCTTTGAAGGCCTCTCACTTCCCAATCACATCCAGAGACATTCCTGACCCTGGCACCCGGGAGGCAACAAACCATTGGGAGTCTCTGTCACAACCACAGAACCTCCTTTCTGTACTTAACTATTGAGTCCCCTATCACTACCGCTCTCCTCTTTTCCCCCCTCCCTTCTGCACTGCAGAGCCAGACTCAGTGCCAGAGATCCGGCTACTGCAGCTTGTCCCAGGTAAGTCATCCCCCCCAACAGTATCCAATGCGGTATACTTGTTGATGAGGGGAATGGCCACAGGGGAACCCTGCTCTGCCTGCCCTTTCCTCTTCCCTCGCCTGACAGTGACCCAATTTTCTGTGCTCTGCTCCTTTGGCGTAACTACCTCCCTGTAGCTACTATCTATAATCTCCTCATTCTCCCGAATGATCCAGAGGTCATCCAGCTCCTGCTCCAGTTCCCTAACGCGGTTTGTTAGGAGCTGCAGCTGGATGTACTTCTTGCAGGCATCGTTGTCCTTTACCTTAAGCTTCCTAATCACCTCTCGTTCATTGCATAACACCCAATCTAGTATAGTTTATCCCCAGTAGGCTCAATGACAAACTGCTCTAAAAAGCCGTCTCGTAGGCATTCAACAAATCCACTCCCTTGAGTTGCATTATCAACCTAATTTCCCAATTTACCAGCATGTTGAAGTCTCCCATGACTATTATAACATTGCCCTTTTGCAATAACCTTTTCTACTTCCTGTTATAATCTGTAGTCCACATCCTAGTTACTGCTTGGAGGCCTGTATATAACTGCCATCAGAATTCTTTGACTCTTGCAGTTTCTTTAATTCAACACCTTCCAATCCTATGTCACATCTTTTTAATGATTGATGCCATTTTTTTACCAGCATAGCCACGCCATCCCCTCTGCCGACCTTCATCCTCCTCTAATACAATGTGTAACCTTGGACATTCGGCTCCCAACTACAACCACCTTTCAGCCACCATTTACTGATGGCAGCAACATCATATCCGAAGATGTGTAGAAGTGCAACAAGATCATCCTATACAGGAAGTACTGCAAACATCATGAGTTAGATTTCGATTGGACTGATCTAAAGTAACATTAAGGCTGAGTTTATAGAGTAAATTTTGGATAATTTTTTTAACACAATATTGAGAGATGACACAAAAAGCTACAGATGCAAGAATGTGGAGCTGCAAACAAATTGCTGGAGGAACTCAGCAGGCTGGGCAACATCTGTGGAGGCAAATGGACAGCCCACACCTCGTCTGGACTCGGGTGACGTAGTGATGGAGTGGTAGGAGAACCACTTTACAGTTCCAGCAGGCTGGTATCAGTCCTGGTCCGCACTTACTCCCTGAGTCCGTTCCCCAGTCCAGCCACACAAAGATAACTGGGTCGGTCAAGTAGTTAGCCGTGTAAATATGGTGACATCTAGGAGGAGTGGTTGAAGTGTGGGAAGAGAGAAAAATACAGGAGGTACAGTTGGGAATTTTCTTATCTAGTAGGTGAGTGCCACATAAAAGATTACAGAAGAGCCCATGGCTTCAGAGTCACATTTCAGCAAAGATATGGGACAGAGTTCTGGGAATTGGAATAAATGAGTCATTTTCAGTTTTCAGTTTATAACTACATCCTTGCATCCTTCCTGTAATGTGGTGACTTTAACAGCATGCAATACACCAAATGCAGACAACTCACAGTTTTGTGAAATTGCAACATAACACCTCAGCTGTCACTCCCATGCCTGAGCCATGAGGTCAGCTACAGCACATGTCTTCATCTCCCCGCCTTTCTGCTGGCCTATTTTATTTCATAAATACATCACCTTGCCCTAGTCAGGATTGAGATTTCTCAAATCAGTGTTCCAACAGATTTATATTGTGCTGTATCCATAGTCAATCTTCCTTGTTATTGGCAACTTCTCTGAAGTCTGTCATTAACATCTGTTTGTCTATTTATTCCTTTGTTTGTTTGTTGAGGTCCAGTGCAGATTAGGCACTTCTGGCCCTTTGAACCGTTCCCTGTTCCGCCCAGCAACCCCCATTTAATCACAGGGCAACTTACTATAACTAATTAACTACCAGCCTGCACATTTCCATCCAGGGGGTCAGTGTGGACATGGTGGAGGATTACAAATACCTGGGGATACGAATTGACAATAAACTGGACTGGTCAAAGAACACTGAGGCTGTCTACAAGAAGGGTCAGAGCCGTCTCTATTTCCTGAGGAGACTGAGGTCCTTTAACATCTGCCGGACGATGCTGAGGATGTTCTACGAGTCTGTGGTGGCCAGTGCTATCATGTTTGCTGTTGTGTGCTGGGGCAGCAGGCTGAGGGTAGCGGACACCAACAGAATCAACAAACTCATTTGTAAGGCCAGTGATGTTGTGGGGATGGAACTGGACTCTCTCACGGTGGTGTCTGAAAAGAGGATGCTGTCTAAGTTGCATGCCATCTTGGACAATGTCTCCCATCCACTACATAATGGACTGGGTGGGCACAGGAGTACATTCAGCCAGAGACTCATTCCACCGAGATGCAGCACAGAGCGTCATAGGAAGTCATTCCTGCCTGTGGCCATCAAACTTTACAACTCCTCCCTTGGAGGGTCAGACACCCTGAGCCAATAGGCTGGTCCTGGACTTATTTCACAATTTACTGGCGTAATTTACATATTACTATTTAACTATTTATGGTTCTATTACTATTTATTATTTATTGCGCAACTGTAACGAAAACTAATTTCCCCCGGGATCAATAAAGTGTGACTATGACTATTTCTGGACTGGGGGAGGGTACTGAAGCACCCAGAGGAAGGCTCACAGGGAGAATGTACAACTCCTTAAGGCAGCAATGGGAATTGAATTCATTGTACCATGCCGCACAACAAGAATTCCAGTACCAAATCCTATGGTGCACTACTGATCACAGGCTTCCAATCAGAAGTTTTGGCTGCACAGGGTATTGTATTGTGTTCAGTTCTGGTCACCCCAGGATGTGGATTCAGCAATCCTTTACCAATCCCTGTGGTGCTCCACTGATCACAGGCTTCCAGTCAGAAGGTTTGCCACACAGTTTATTGTGTGAAGTATGGGAAGGACATGGAGACATTGCAGAGTGGGTTAGATGGTATCAACTATAAGGAGAGACTGGGCAAACATTGGTTTCCCAGGAAGATTAGAGGCTGAACGGAGACCTGATGAAACATGGGAAAGATGATAAGACAGTTTGGAAATCAAAGTAAGAATAGAGCCAGCGGGTCACAGAAAACTACAGCACAGAAACAGGTCAATTGGCCCATCCGTTCTGTGCCAAATCATTTAAACTGCCCACTTCCATCGACCTCCATACCCCTACATCCATGTACCTATCCAAACTTCTCCAATGATGAAACTGAAAACATGGCCACCACTTGCACGGGCAGATCGTTCCACATGTTCACCAGTCTCTGAGCGAATGTTTCCACTCATGTTCCCTTTAAACATAGAAACGTAGAAAATCTACAGCACATTACAGGCCCTTTGGCCCACAATGTTGTGCCGACCATGTAACCTACTCTACAGACTGCTTAGAATTTCCCTAGCGCACAGCCCCCTATTTTTCTAAGCTCCATATACCTATCTAAGAGGCTCTTAAAAGATCCTATGGTATCCATTTCCACTACCGTTGCCAGCAATTCATTCCATGCAGTCACCACTCTGTGTGAAAAACTTACCTGTGACATCTCCTGGGTACCTGCTTCCAAGCACCTTAAATCTATGTCCCCTCGTGTTAGCCATTTCAGCCCTGGGAAAAAGCCTCTGACTATCCACACGATCAATGCCTCTCATCATCTTGTACACCTCTATCAGGTCGCCTCTCATCCTCCGTTGCTCCAAGGAGAAAAGACCAAGTACACTCAACCTATTCTCATAAGGTCCACCCTCCAACCCCAACAAAGGTGCCTTAAAGTTCTCCGTTTTTGCCACCAAATTCTCCCCTGCACTCAAATTAATTTGGTCCATTTCCGACACCTCCCTCCCCTATCTTGATCTCTCCCTTATCTCCATCTCTGGAGACAGCTTATCTACTGATATTTTTTATAAATCTACTGATTTTCACAGCTCACTGGACTATAACTCTTCTCACCTTTTGCCTGTAAAAATGCCAACCCCTTCTCTCAGTTCCTCTGTCTCCACCATTATCTGCTCCCAGGATGAATCTTTTCATTCCAGAACTAATGAAATGTCCTCCTTATTCAAAGGAAAGGGCTTCACCATCACCATTGCCCTCACCTGCACCTCTTCCATTTCACGCATCTCTGCCCTCACCCCACCCTCCCACTGCCACACCAGAGACAGGGTTCCTCATGTCCTTACCTGGCAGCATCTGCAGATTTTCTTGTGTTTGCTATCTCGTGTTGCCAGTGAATTAAGGCCAGAGAGCTATAAGATATAGGTACAGAATGGGGCCATTTGGCCCATCGAGTCTGCGGCACCATTTCATCGTGGCTGATCCAATTTTCCTCCTAGCCCCAATCTCCTGCCTTCTCCCAACAGCCCTTCATTCCCTGACCAGTGTTAGAGCCTGGTTTGATGTGATGACCTTGTTACACAAAAGATGTTTAGTGCACTTTTGTTGTGTAGTTTTAGGAGTTTGATAAAATGTGTTACATTTTTCGTTAAGCATAAAACACCTCACTTTGTATTATTTGTGGAAACTTACATTGTTTTTTTTTAAGCGTGTTGTACGAGACACTCAGCCATTCTTGTCTGGCCCGTGGTGTCGGGATTAACCAGTCACGTTATGAACGTTCCTGTCTCAACCCTTGTATTTTTCATGAGGCCGAGCGGCTAGCTCACACTCAACCCGGCACGGGTGGAAAGCGTGCTCGGGGGGTGGCCCCACCTGGATTCGAACTCCGGGACCTTCGCTCCAGAGTCCGTCGCTGATCTCGCTGCGCCACCAGCCGGCCACTTACATTGGTGACCCCGATGCTCTAGCACAGTGATTCCCAACGGGGGTGGTACCACCTTCCAAGGACACATCTATGTGTCCTAAGAGGGCATTAGGGGAAATAGAAGTCGTTCAAGATTCTGGGCGGGAGGGGCAGTAAGCGACACTCTAACTTGAGGCATGAGACCTGATCGACCATTACTAAAGCAGGCACTTCCAAAGCAAAAGGATGAGGCACTGCAACACAAGAAGAACCATACATACAGTCGCTCTGCAGGTGGTGAGCATTCACCGTCACAACGCATTTGAAACTTGGCAATCTCTTCCAACTTTACCAACCAAACATACACATTGGCTATGCATAAATTAGTAACCAGAATGCTCAACAGTTCCACTTGACTTGCGGCATGGAAAGAATTCATGCAATTTAACAGTTGGCAAGTCAAGTACACTGTCTCAAGGTCTGCAGATCTACAGAAAACAGGTCACGCAATGATACATCACTGGCCAGAACCAAACGATGAAATAGAGACAGTCAGTGAGGCTGCCAGTCCCGAGGATTCCCCTTGAGGTGTTCAAAGCGACCTCAGCTTCACATGTGCTGTCAAGAACCACCTTTGGGGATTATGAGACTTTACGTGATTGGTCAGTCATGCTAACTGGAATAGTATAAAGGTAGCTTGCCAAACACCTGTTCTATTCCGACTAACATTCAGGTTCCAATCTGAATCCTTGTCAATGTAATTTTCACTGTTGTGATCGTCTTCATCTTCACCTCACCATTCCTTTGCATGCAGCTACCATCATTCCATCCGTGTCAATTTGCCACCGACGTCAACATCCGAAAGGCATTCCTAATTTGTCTTAATGAAGGATAAGTATGTACAGCGCGATCTCTATGAGTCTGAAGGTGGTGAAGTCTTGAATTCTAATCCTGCTAAGAAACAGGAACTACAGAAAGTACGTCAGTACAATCTTACAGACCTGGAGTGTGCTTTTATTCCATTCCCGTCAGACTGGCGACATCCCATGTGACTTATTTGTAATACTGTGCTGTCCTATGAAGCGATGAAACCATCAAGATTTCAGGAACACTTCCATAAAAGACACCTTGAAAAGCCTACTTAGGGTGTTACTCATTTCCAGAACATGAAAGAAGCATTTGAAAAGTGTTTCACTCTCCAGTCTTTTGCCAAGAAAGCTAAAAATGACCTTAATAGTGGTCTCATTGCTTCTTATAACATTTCCAAAGTGATAGCAAAGTGTGGAAAATCTCATACAACAGGAGAAAGATTAATAATAACTGCTGTGTCAGAAGTGCGCACCACTGTTCTCAAAATGGATATCAGTACGTTAGAATCAGAATCAAAATTATGCTCACTGGCAGAAGTTGTGAAATTTGTTAACTTACCAGCAGCAGTTCAATGCAATACATGATAATATTGAAAGAGAAATAAGTAAATAAATATAGATTACAGTAAGTATATACATGTATATTGAATAGATTAAAATAATGCAAAAACAGAAATGATATATATTAAAAAAGTGAGGTAGTGTCCAAGGGTTCAATGTCCATTTAGGAATCGGCTGGCAGAGGTGAAGAATCTGTTCCTGAATCACTGAGTGTGTGTCTTCGGGCTTCTGTACCTCCTACCTGATGGTAACAGTGAGAAGAGTTCATGCCCTGGGTAATGGTGGTCCTCGATAATAGACATTGCCTTTCTGAGGCATCACTCCTTGAAGATGTTTAGGGTATGATGGAGGTTAATACCCAAGATGGAGTTAACTAATTTTAAGGCTTTCTTTAGCTCCTTTTGATCCTGTGCAGTAGCACCCCACCCCCCATACCGGACAGTGATGTAGCCTGTCAGAATGCCTTCTGAGGTACATCTATAGAAGTTTGAGTGTTTTAGTTGACAAACCAAATCTCTTATAACTCTCAATGTAACAGAGCCACTGTCTTGCCTTCTTTATACAGTAACTGCATTGATATGTTGGAATCAGGTTAGATCCTCAGATATTACATAGAAACATAGAAAATAGGTGCAGGAGTAGGCCATTCGGCCCTTCGAGCCTGCACCGCCATTTAATATGATCATGGCTGATCATCCAACTCAGAACCCGGCCCCAGCCTTCCCTCCATACCCCCTGACCCCCGTAGCCACAAGGGCCATATCTAACTCCCTCTTAAATATAGCCAATGAACTGGCCTCAACTATTTCCTGTGGCAGAGAATTCCACAGATTCACCACTCTCTGTGTGAAGAAGTTTTCCTAATCTCGGTCCTAAAAGGCTTCCCCTCTATCCTCAAACTGTGGCCCCTCGTTCTGGACTTCCCCAACATCGGGAACAATCTTCCTGCATCTAGCCTGTCCAATCCCTTTAGGATCTTATACGTTTCAATCAGATCCCCCCTCAATCTTCTAAATTCCAATGAGTACAAGCCCAGTTCATCCAGTCTTTCTTCATATGAAAGTCCTGCCATCCCAGGAATCAATCTGGTGAACCTTCTTTGTACTCCCCCTATGGCAAGGATGTCTTTCCTCAGATTAGGGGACCAAAACTGCACACAATACTCCAGGTGTGGTCCCACCAAGGCCTTGTACAACTGCAGTAGTACCTCCCTGCTCCTGTACTCGAACCCTCTCGCTATAAATGCCAGCATACCATTCGCCCTTTTCACCACCTGCTGTACCTGCATGCCCACTTTCAATGACTGGTGTATAATGACACCCAGGTCTCGTTGCACCTCCCCTTTTCCTAATCGGCCACCATTCAGTTAATAATCTGTTTTCCTATTTTTGCCACCAAAGTGGATAACTTCACATTTATCCACATTAAATTGCATCTGCCATGAATTTGCCCACTCACCCAACCTATCCAAGTCACCCTGCATCCTCTTAGCATCCTCCTCATAGCTAACACTGCCACCCAGCTTCGTGTCATCCGCAAACTTGGAGATGCTGCATCTAATTCCCTCATCCAAGTCATTAATATATATTGTAAACAACTGGGGTCCCAGCACTGAGCCTTGCGGTACCCCACTAGTCACCGCCTGCCATTCTGAAAAGGTCCCGTTTATTCCCACTCTTTGCTTCCTGTCTGCTAACCAACTCTCCACCCACACCAATACCTTACCCCCAATACCGTGTGCTTTAAGTTTGCACACTAATCTCCTGTGTGGGACCTTGTCAAAAGCCTTTTGAAAATCTAAATATACCACATCCACTGGTTCTCCCCTATCCACTCTACTAGTTACATCCTCAAAAAATTCTATGAGATTCGTCAGACATGATTTTCCTTTCACAAATCCATGCTGACTTTGTCCAATCATTTCACTGCTTTCCAAATGTGCTGTTGTCACATCCTTGATAACTGACTCCAGCAGTTTCCCCACCACCGACGTTAGGCTAACCGGTCTATAATTCCCCGGTTTCTCTCTCCCTCCTTTTTTAAAAAGTGGAGTTACATTAGCCACCCTCCAATCCTCAGGAACTAGTCCAGAATCTAACGAGTTTTGAAAAATTATCACTAATGCATCCACTATTTCTTGGGCTACTTCCTTAAGCACCCTGGGATGCAGACCATCTGGCCCTGGGGATTTATCTGCCTTCAATCCCTTCAATTTACCTAACACCACTTCCCTACTAACATGTATTTCGCTCAGTTCCTCCATCTCACTGGATCCTCTGTCCCCTACTATTTCTGGAAGATTATTTATGTCCTCCTTCGTGAAGACAGAACCAATTCTGACACATAGGAGCTTGAAATTGTTCACACATAAGGAGTGAGGGGTGTCCTCATTGAAACTTATCAAATGGTGAAGGGTCTGGATAGAGTGGATGCGGAGAGGATGTTTCCTATGCTGGGAGAGTCCAAGACCAGAGGAGACAGCCTCAGAATGGAGATGAAGAGGAATTTCTTTAGCCTGAGAATGGTGAATCTGTGGAATTCTTTGCCACAGGCAGCTGCAGAGACCAAATCTTTATGTATATTTAAGGCAGAGGTTGATAGATTCTTGATTGGTCAGGGCATGAGGGGATATGGGGAGAAGGCAGGAGATTGAGGCTGAGAGGAAAGTTGATTCAGCCGTGATAAATTGGCAGAGCAGACTTGATGGGCCAAATGGCCTAATTCTGCTCCTATATCTTCAGGTATATCTTCATTTCATCCGCAAGCTGCAACAAAGCCATTAGTTCCATCATCCCAATCATCAATACAAAACATAAAAAGAATTGGATCCAACACGGACCCCTGTGGAACACCACGGCTCCAGAAGACATAGGATTGAGTCTGCTCTGCCATTCCACCATGGCTGATTCCGGATCCCACTCAACCCCATACACCTGTCTTCTTTGATGCCCTGACTGATCGGGAAACTATAAACTTCCACCATAAATGTACCTACAGACTTGGCCCCCACCGCAAACTGAGGCAGAACGTTCCACAGATTCTCTCTGGCTAAAAAATTCCTGCTTACCCCTGTTCCAAAAGGTCGCACCTCAATTTTGAGGGTGTGTTCTTTAGTTCCGGATACTCCCACCAAAGGAAACATCCTCTCCACATCCCCACCCCATCTCGTCCTTTCAACATTCGATTGGTTTCAATGAGATCCTCCCACATTCTTGTAAATTCCAGTTAATATAAGCCCAAAGGTGCCAAATGCTCCATATTCATTCCCGGAATCATCCTCATGAACCTGGTCTGGACTCTCTCCAATGACAACACAACCCTTCTGAGATATGGGGCCCAAAACTGTTGACAATTCTCCAAGTACGACCTGACTGGTGACTTATAAAGGCACAGCATTATCCCGAAACAGAGAAAACCTACAGCACAATACAGGCCATTTGGCCCACAATGCTGTGCCGAAAATGTACTTATTTCAGAAATTACCTAGGGTTACACATAGCCGTCTACTTTTCTAAGCTCCACATACCTGTCCAGGAGTCTCTTAAAAGGCCCTATTGTATCTGCCTCCACCACCATCATCAGCAGCCTATTCCACGCACTCACCACTCTCTGCGTAAAAAAACTTACCCCTGATATCTCCTCTGTACCTACCTCCGAGCACCTTAAAACTGTGCTCTCTTGTGTTAGCCATTTCAGCCCTGGGAAAAAGTGTCTGACTACACAATCAATGCCTCTCATCATCTTATACACCTCTATAAGGTCACTTCTTATCCTCCGTCGCTCCAAGGAGAAAAGGCCGAGTTCACTCAACCTATTCTCATAAGGCATTCTCCCCATTCCAGGCAACATCTTTGTAAATCTCCTCTGCACCCTTTCAATGGTTTCCACATCCTTCCTGTACGACGTGACCAGAACTGAGCACAGTACTCCAAGTGGGGTCTGATCAAGGTCCTATATACCTGTAACATTACCTCTCGGCTCTTAAACTCAATCCCACGATTGATGAAGGCCAATACACCATATGCCTTCTTATCCACAGAGTCAACCTGCGCAGCAGCTTTGAGTGTCCTATGGATCCCTCTGATCCTCCACACTACCAAGAGTCTTACCATTAATACTATATTCTGCCATCATATTTGACCAACAAAAATGAATCACCTCACACTTATCTGGGTTGAACTCCATCTGCCACTTCTCAGACCAGAAATCTGCAGATGCTGGAATTTCAAGCAACACACTTAAAAGTTGCTGGTGAATGCAGCAGGCCAGGCAGCATCTCTAGGAAGAGGTACAGTCGACGTTTTGGGCCGAGACCCTTTGTCAGGACTAACTGAAAGAAGAACTAGTAAGAGATTTGAAAGTGGGAGGGGGAGGAGGAGATCTGAAATGATAGGAGAAGACAGGAGGGGGAGGGATGGAGCCAAGAGCTGGACAGGTGATTGGCAAAAGGGATATGAGAGGATCATGGGACAGGAGGTCCAGGGAGAAGGAAAAGGGGGAGGGGGAAAAAACCCAGAGGATGGGCAAGGGGTATAGTCAGAGGGACAGAGGGAGAAAAAGAGAGAGAGAAAAAAATAATTTTTTATATATATATAATAATAATAAATAAATAACGGATGGGGTACGAAGGGAGGTGGGGTATTAACGGAATTTAGGGAAGTCAACATTTTTGCATCCTATTGATGTCCCACAGTAACCTCTGCAGCCCTCAACAACACCCACAACCTTTGTGTCATCAGCAAATTTACTAACCCATCCCTCCACTTCCTCATCCAGGTCATTTATAAAAATCACGAAGAGTAGGGGTCCCAGAACAGATCCCTGAGGCACACCACTGGTCACCGACCTCCATGCAGAATATGACCCGTCTACAACCACTCTTTGCTTTCTGTGGGCAAGCCAGTTCTGGATCCACAAAGCAATGTCCCCATGGAACCCATGCCTCCTTACGCTCTCAATAAGCCTTGCATGGGGTACCTTATCAAATGCCTTGCTGAAATCCGTATACACTGCATCTACTGCTCTTCCTTCATTAAAGTATTTAGTCACATCCTCAGAAAAATCAGTCAGGCTCGTAAGGCACGACCTGCCTTTGACAAAGACACGCTGACATATTCTTTCTTCATGTCTATATGCTCAAGCTTTTCAGTTCACTGTAAGTCATTCCTACAATCACCAAGATCCTTTTCCGTAGTGAATACTGAAGCAAAGTATTCATTAAGTACCTCTGCTATCTCCTCCAGTTCCATACATACTTTCCCACTGTCACACTTGATTGGTCCTATTCTCTCATGTCTTATCTTCTTGTTCTTCACATACTTGTAGGATGCCTTGGGGTTTTCTTTAATTCTGCCCGCCAAGGCCTTCTCATGGCCCCTTCTGGCTCTCCTAATTTCATTCTTAAGCTTCTTCCTGCGAGCCTTATAATCTTCTAGATCTCTATCACTACCTAGTTTTTTGAACCTTTCAGAAGCTTTTCTTTTCTTCCTGACTCGATTTTCAAGAGCCTATGAAAGAGAAGTTCAAATATTTTTATCTACAGAGAAATGAGAGAAAGTTCTTCAATTAGTCAATACTTCCTCAATGTGTACCAGACACACCCTGATACAATTTCAGGTGGTTCATATGGCTCATATGTCTAAGGATAAGTTAGCTCGTTTTTACAGCCACATAAATCCTGTTTGTGATAGATGTAATTCTGAGGTAGCTTCCTTGACACACATGTTCTGGTCTTGTCCTCTTCTGGAAAAATATTGGAAAGATATTTTTGATATTATTTCAGTAGTTCTGCGTATTGATTTACACCCTCATGCTATTACTGCAATTTTTGGACTACCAGTGATAGACTCTAGTCGTTTATCCTTGTCAGCTTGTCGTCTAATTGCATTTGTTACATTAATAGCCAGAATATCCATTTTATTTAAATGGAAAGATTCTAATCTCCCTACGACATACAATATTCCCAAATGATAGCATGCCTAAACTTGGAAAAAATTAGGAGTGGTACTATGGATCCTTCAGTTAAATTTGAACAAACTTGGAGGCCACTTATTCAATATTTTCATATGATGTAAGTTGACCCTTTCTGAATCCTCTGTAGTAATTTTTTGTTCATGTAGAGAAGAGCGAAGTTAACGACAAATAATAATTTTAGCCGATGTAATATGACAGCCGAAGCTTTGTTTGTTTTTTTTTAGTTTAGTAGTTTTTTATTTCTCTCTTTATAAAATATCTTTTTCATGGTCAGTTACTATGAGATTGAGGCTAATATTGTCGCTACATGATAATTGTTACTTGTAATCCCGTGTCTCTATGGATATTACTATGTACCGTATCTTACTGATCATACTTTAATTAAATATTAATTAAACTCAAAAGATTGAAAAGAGAAAAGAAGATTTACAACAGCCTTTGTACATCGTGGTTCTGTCTCATTGGAACGTACCTGTGCAGAACACCACTCAAATATCCCTTGAACATTTGCCAAATTACTTCCGTACATTTCCCTGAGAATATCTGTTCCCAATTTATGCTTCCAAGTTCCTTCTTGATAGCCTTATATTTCTCCTTACTCCAATTAGGCACTTTCCTAACTTGTCTGTTACTATCCCTCTCCAATGTTAGGGTAAAGGAGATAGAATTGTGATCACCATCTCCAAAATGCTCTCCCACTGAGAGATCTGACACCTGACCAGGTTCATTTCCCAATACCAGATCAAGTACAGCCTCTCCTCTTGTAGGCTTATCCACGTATTGTGTCAGGAAACCTTCCTCTCCTGATTACACTGAACAAACTCCACCCCACTTAAACCCCTCACTCTAAGGAGATGCCAATCAATATTTGAGAAGTTAAAATCTTCCACTATGACAACCCTGTTGTTATTACAACTTTACAGAATCAGTCTCACCTTCTGCTCCTCGATGTCCCTGTTACTATTGGGTGGTCTATAAAAAACACCCAGTAGAGTTATTGACCCCTTCCTGTTCCTAACTTCCACCCACAGAGACTCCGTAGACATTCCCTCCTTGACTTCCTCCTTTTCTGCAGCCATGACACTATCTCTGATCAACAGTGCCATGCCCCCACCTCTTTTGCCTCCCTCCCTGTCCTTTCTGAAACATCTAAAGCTGGCACTCGAAGTAACCATTCCTGCCCCTGAGCCATCCAAGTCTCTGTAATGGCCACAACATAATTGTTCCAAGTGCTGATCCACGCTCTAAGCTCATCTGCTTTGTTCATGATGCTTCCTGCATTAAAATAGACACATCTCAAACCATCGCTCTGAGTGTATCCCTTCTCTATCACCTGCCTTTCCTCCTACTGTCTTCAAACTTTCTCTATTTATGAGCCAACAGCCTCTTCCTCCGTCTCTTCAGTTTGGTTCCCATCCCCCAGCAATTCTAGTTTAAACTCTCCCCAATAGTCTTAGCAAACCTCTCTGCCAGGATATTGGTCCCCTTCAGATTCAAGTGCAACCCGTCCTTTTTGTACAGGTCACGCCTGCCCCAAAAGAGGTCCCAGTGATCCAGAAATCTGAATCCCTGCCCCCTGCTCCAGTCCCTCAGCCACGCATTTATCCTCCACCTCACTCTATTCCTATACTCATTGTCACGTGGCACAGGCAGTAATCCCGAGATTACTACCTTTGTGGTCCTGCTTCTCAACTTCCTTCCTAACTCCCTGTAGTCTGTTTTCAGCATCTTCTCCCTTTTCCTACCTATGTCGTTGGTACCACCTTCCCACTTCAGGATATCGTGGACGTGCCAGACCCTGGCAAACTACCATCCGTGCTTCTTTCCTGCGTCCACAGAATCACCTGTCTGACCCCCTAACTATAGAGTCCCCGATCACTGCTGCCATCCTCATCCTTTCCCTACCCTTCTGAGCCACAGGGCCAGACTCTGTGCCAGAGGCAGGGCCACAGTTGCTTCCCCCAGGTAGGCTGTCCCCCACCCCCAACAGTACCCACACAGGAGTACTTTTTCTTAAGGGGGACAGCCACAGGGGTACTCTGTAGTAATTGACTCCTGCCCTTCCCTGTCCTGACTGTTACCCACTTATCTGTCTCCAGAGGCCCCTGTGTGGCTACTTGCCTATAGCTCCTCTCTATCACCTCCTTACTTTCCGTAACCTGACGAAGGTCATCGAGCTGCAGCTCCATTTCCCTAATGCGGTCCCTAAGGAGCTGCAGCTTGATGCACCTGGCGCAGATGTGGCCGTCCATTACAAAGGGATCTAGTTGTTTTTATATTCTATTCCACTTGAAATAAATGCCAACGTTGCACTTTACCACAGACTCAACCTGTAAATTAACCTTCTGGGAGTCTTGTATGAGGACTCCTCAGTCCCTCTGCAGCTCTGATGTTTGAACCTTCTCCCCATTTAGATAATAGTCTGCACTATTGTTCTTTTGCCAAAATGTATTATTACGCATTTCCCAACACCGTATTCCATCTGCCATTTTTTTGCCCATTCTACCAATTTGTCTGAGTCCTGCTGCAATCGCATTGCTTCCTCAGCCTAAGTACCTCTTGACCTATCCTTGTATCATCTGCAAACTTTGCCACAAAACCATCAATTCCATTATCCAAATTACTGACAAACAATGTGAAAAGAAGGGGTCCCAATACTGACTTCTGAGGTACACTGGCATTCACTGGAAACCAAGCAGAAAAGGCCCCCTTTATTCCCACTCGCTGCCTCCTGCCTGTCAGCCATTCCCCTATCCAAGCCAGCATCTTTCCTGTAACACCACAGGATTTTATCTTGTTAAGCAGCCTCATGTGTGACACCTTATCAAGTGCCTTCTGAAAATCCAAGTAAATGACATCCACAGCCTCTCCTTTGTCCACCCTACTTGTTACTTCCTTGAAGAACTCTTTACAGATTTATCAGGCATGATTTCCCTTTACAGAAACCATGCTGATTTTGACTTATTTTATCATTAGTCTCCAAGTACCCTGAAACTTCATCCTTTATAATAGACTCCAAACTTTCCCAACCAGTGAAGTTAGGCTAACTGGCCTATAATTTCCATTCTTTTGCCTTCCTCCCTTCTTAAAGGCTGGAATGACATTTGTAAATTTTCCAGTACTTCAGGATCATGCCAGAATCAAATGTTTCTTGAAAAATCATGATCAGTGCATCCGTTATCTCTCCAGCAACCTCTCTCAGGACTCTAGGATGTAGACCATCAGTCTGGGTAACTTATCAACCTAAGACGTTTGAGTTTGACTCGCACTTTTCCCTTTGTAATGGCAAGGTCTCTCACTCCTGTGCCCTGACACCTACGGACCTCTGGCACACTGCTTCTGTCTTCCACAGCAAAGCAGGTGCAAAGTACCCATTAAGTTCATCTGCCATTTCTTTGACCCCATTATGACCACACCAATCTCATTTTCCCATGGTCCAATATCAACTCTCATCTCCCTTTTACTCTTTATATAACTGAAAAAAAAACTATTATTATCCTGCTTTATATTATTGGCTAGTTTGCCGTCATAGTTCATCCTTTCCCTTCCTATAGCTTTTTCAGTTGCCTTTTGCTGGACTTTAATAGCTTCCTAATCATCGAATTTCCCATTTACTTTTGCTAGATTATGTGCCCTTTCCTTGGCTTCTATGCGGTCTTTAATTTACCTTGTAGGCCACAGCTGCCAACCCCTGCCAGACGAGAATGACTTCTGCTGTGGGACATATCAATCCTGCAGCCTCCGAACTGTTTCCTGAAACTTCAGCCATCTCTGCTCTGCTAACAGTCCCGCCGATATCCTCCTCCAATCCACCTGGGCTAGCTCCTCTCTCATGCCTCTGTAATTCCCTTTATTCCATTGTGATACTGATACATCTGACTTATGCTTCTCCCTCTCAAATTGCAATATGAAGTCAATCAAACTTCATTCACTGTCTCCTAAGGGTTCCTTTGTATTAAGCTCCCAAATAAGATCTGGGTTATTACACAACACCCAATCCAAGATAGACTTTCCTGAGTAGGCTCAAGCACAAGCTGTTCTAAAAAGCCATCTCATTAGCATTCACCAAATTCTCTCTCTTGCAATCCAACGTCAACCTAATTTTCCCAAATCCCAGCCACTGGCAGCCAAACAGAAAAAGCTTCTTTTGTTCCCACTTTTTGCTTCCTGCTATCCATTGTTTTAGCCATGCTGAAATCTTTTCTGTAATACCAGTTTAAGATGGCGCTGGTGAAACTCAGTCACTGCTTGCTGGAGGCAAATAGAACAAAGAAAACAACTGAATACTTATTCTGGCGGCCCAACCAGCTGCAGGAGCAGACCACAGCAATGGAGTTTCTTGCAACTCAGCAACACTTGTTTAAAAGGAGACCTTGGCAGTCGATCGGGCTCATTCTGACAGCCAAATCAGTGGCAGAACGCCTCAGCGAGGAGGTTTCTTGCAGTTCAATGACATTTGTTTAAAAGGACCGAAGGGACAAGCAGGTGGGACTAGCAGCCGTTGTTGGGAGTGAGCCCATGTTTTTTCAGGTGTTGGCACAAAGGAGGCTTCAGTTCAAAAGAGGCATTGACTCTGGGTAAGGTTTTGTCACGGTTCCCTTTTTTAACTCGTACTGTACCTCGTGTAGTAAATGGCTGTTGTATGCTCTTCATGCGAGATGTCGGAGTCCTGGGGGACCCAGGGTGCGGTAGGGAACTACACCTGCATGAAGTGCATCAAGTTGCAGCTCCTTGAAGACCGTGTTAGGGATCTGGAGAAGCAGCTGGGTGACCTTTGACTTGCACTGGAGAGTGAGGAGGTCATCGGTCAGAGTTACAGTCACCCCTAACTTGCAGGAAGCGAGTAGCTGGGTAATTGTCAGGAGGAATGGAACTGTGAATAGGGAGTTAGTGCAGAGCACCCCTGTGGCCATTCCCTTGAAAAATTGGTATACCATACTTTTGTGGGGGATGACCTCCCATGGAGACCAGGTTACTGGTACTCAGCATGTCTGTGGTGCAGGAGGTAAAGAGGGAGAAGAGGGGAGCGGTAGTGACAGGGGACTCAACAGTCAGAGGAAGAGAGAGGAGATTCTGTGGACATGAACAGGACAGCCAAATGGATGTTGCCCCCCTGGTGCCAGGGTCAGGGACGTCTCGGATCGCATCCAGAGCATTTTAGAGAGGGAGGGAAGGCAGTCAGTTGTCTTGGTACATATTGGTACCAATGACATAGGAAAGAAAAGCAAATAGGTCCTGAAAAGAGAATTTGGAGAGCTAGGTAGAAAACCGAGAAGCAGGGTCTCCCGGGCAGTAACTGGTAAATTGCTGCCTGTGCCACGCGCCAGCGAGGGTAGAAACGGGGTGATTCGGCAGGTAAATGCGTGTCTGAGGAGCTGATATGGGGGCAGGGCTTCAGGTTGTTGGATCATTGGGATCTCTTCCGGGGGAGGTCTGACCTGTACAAAAGTGATGGCTTGCACCAGTATTCTTGGGGAGATTAGTTAGATTAAAGAAATGTGTCATCTTTAGCTTTATGCCTTTTGGAAATCAGTTCATCTTTTACTTGTTTAGCTATTCACAGTAACAGAAATTTTGACCAGGCATGCCCAAACCTTTGCATGCCACTGCACACTTATAGAAAAGGGAGGAAAGAAAGAACAGTTGGCCAGAAGCTTGTGCCACCTATTTGCCGCATTCAGATGGCATCTCCACCCCCCCTGAAAAGAAGTACAGTACGTTTGACCACGTGCTCCTTCATCTCTGTCTGGCTGTCCACCACTTTTGTTTTGGTCTAGATGGTTGCCATTTCACAGTGTTCATCGACCCAAACCCCTCATGCACACGATAGCCAAAATATCAAACCCTGGGTCTGCATGGCAGCAATGCCAGCTGGCCTACATCTCCAAGCTCACAACAGAGAGCAGATTTAATGCTTTGGCTTATTGCCTGTCACGGCCATTCTTTGAGGCTGTACACATGGGGGTTGATTATGGCAGCAGACCAAGTTACTGACTCGGAGCTCCAGGACTACAGAGCAGTAGTCACGGGCATGTAGTTGGCTGACATTAAGTTTGTGAAGGATGGGATTTCTCTCCTATATGATAACTCTCCATCGTGTCCACAAACTGGAGACAGACTGTTTTCCGCTGTATAAGCATCCGGGCCAGGAGGCCTCGAGACTAATGATAAAGTAAGTCAAAGTCAGCATGGTTTCTGTGAAGGGAAGTCTTTCCTGACAAATCTGTTAGAGTTCTTCGAGGACGTATAAGCAGGGTGGACAAAGGAGAGACAGTGGATGTCATTTACTTGGATTTTCAGAAGGCATTTGAAAAAGTGCCACACATGAGGTTGCTTAACAAGATAAAATCCTGTGGTGTTACAGGAAAGATATTGACATAGATAAAGGATTGACTGACAGGCAGGAGGTAGCAAGTGGGAATAAAAGGGGTGTTTTCTGGTTGGCTGCCAATGACTAGTGGTGTTCCTCAGAGGTCAGTATTGGGACTGCTACTTTTCACATTGTTTATCAATGATTTAAATGATGGAATTGATGGCTTTGTGACAAAGTTTGTGGATGATACAAAGATAGGTGGAGGGGTAGGTAGTGTTGAGGAAGCAATGCAATTGCAGCAGGATTTAGACAAATTGGAAGAGTAGGCAAAAAGTGGCAGATGGAATACTATGTTGAGAAATGTATGACAATACATTTTGGTAAAAAGAACAATAATTTGGACTATTATCTAAATGGGGAGAAGGTTCAAGCATCAGAGATGCAGAGGGACTTAGGAGTCCTCATGCAAGTGTCCGAGAAGGTTAATTTACGGGTTGGGTCTGTGGTAAAGAAGGCAAATACAATGTTGGCATTTATTTCAAGGGGAATAACGTACACAGAAGAACATAAGAACACAAGGGGTAGGAGCAGGATTCGGCCATCTGGCCCGTAAATCCCATTTCGTCATTTAATAAGATCATGGCTGATCTGGCCATGGACATATCTCCTCCTACATGCCTTTTCCCCATAACCCTTAATTCCCCTGTTATGCAAAAATAAAAGCAAAGAAATAATGCTGAGCCTTTATAAGACACTAATCAGGCCGCACTTGGAGTATTTTGAACGGTTTTGGGCCCCATATCTCAAAAAGGGTGTGTTGTCATTGGAGAGAGGTTCACAAGTATGATTCCAGGAATGAAGGGGTTAACATATGAGGAGCATTTGGCATCTTTGGGCCTGTACTCACTTGAATTTAGAAGAATGCGGAGGGATTTTATTGAAATCTACCAAATGTTGAAAGGACTAGATAGGGTGGATGTAGAGGTCCCTGAGTGATGGTTTGACCATGTTGGTCCTCTTCCTCTCTCCCACGGTTTCACGCATATCCTTGTCATGGTGGTCCGCACCACCAGGTGACCAGACAATAACCCTCTAGCATCACCAATGGCCGCAGATGTGGCTTGGGTGTACCTCAGCACCTGGTTTGCTCGTTGTGGCACCCCATCTGCTATTTCCTCTGACTGCCATCCCCAATTCATTTTAAACCTGTGGGCTGCAGTGGCCCAGATACTTGGCATTAGAATACATCGCACCACAGCGTATCACCTGCAGTCCAATGGCCTATGTAAGTGGTTTCACAGCTTCTTCTAGGCTGCTGCGAGGGCTTCCCTCACTGATAAGTGTTGGCATGGGTTCTGCTGGGGCTTTGAACTGCTTCAAGAGAGGAACTGTCGTCGTCTGTGGTTGAGTCAGTATACAGGCAGCCATTACAACCGCCAGGTGATTTCATTCCTGAAGCCACAACCACCTGGTCGGCCTCGCAACAGCATTGCACTTTCCTCAGTAAATTAAATGCCTTTTCACCTATTCCTACCTCCCATCATGGAATACAGCAGCGGTCCCCAACCATCGGGCTGCGGACCGGTATCGGGCTGCAAAGCATGTGCTACCAGGCCGCGAGGAAACAATATGATTTGGCGATATGAGTCAGCTGCGCCTTTCCCTCATTCCCTGTCACGGTCACTGTTGAGCTTGAACGCACGCGAGGTCATTACCCACGTGTCATCCGTGTCAGCACGGGAAGATCAACTCCTCGAGCTTGCAAATGACGGCAGGCAGAAAAGTATGTTTGACATAACATCTCTGCCGGCATTCTGGATCAAACTCAAGGCTAAATATCCTGAGATAGCCACGAAAGCACTGAAAACATTGCTTCCATTTCCAACATTCTTCTGCAATGAATGCAACGAAAACTAAATTGCGGAATAGACTGGACAAAGGAACCCCCTTCGAGTATCGCTGTCTCCCATCACCCCTCGATGGCACCGCCTTGTTGCAGGGAAACAAGCCCAGGGCTCCCACTGATTCAGCGATATTAGTGTGTTGCAATGATTTTATATGTTCATACGGGAAAAATATGTACTGTGTATTTAATATCCAAACGTTACTTAAAATGTTATGATGCTATTGACTTATATAACCATATAACAATTGCAGCACGGAAACAGGCCATCTCTGCCCTTCTAGTCCATGCCGAACGCTACTCTCACCTAGTCCCACCGACCTGCACTCAGCCCATAACCCACCATTCCTTTCCTGTCCATATACCTATCCAGTTTTTCTTTAAATGATAATATCGAACCTGCTTCTACCACTTCTACTGGAAATTCGTTCAACACTTACTTCAAGCTCCCCTGTCCTCCCCTGATAACTGACTTATCACTATATTCATGTGAGGAAGATATGCACTGTGTTAAATATTAAATTCGTTAGATAAACCCTTTTAGAAACAAAATTGAGTGTATTAGCCACTTATCACCTATATTCCGGTCGTGATTAACACACCCCCCGCCCCCGAACAGAATCGCCAAAAACAATTTGCAGAGAAAAAAATCTGCAGGTACACACATGGGCACTGGTGCCTGCGCAAGGCTTCACGGTCATTGTAGTCTTTCTCAGGGTATAAACACAACGTATTTGACTGCTACTCTTGTCCGTTGGCAACCGTACCCGCCCCCCAACCCCGGGTCGGCTGGTCCACAAGAATATTGTCAACATTAAGCTGGTCCGCAGTGCAAAAAAGGTTGGGGACCCCTGTCATACAGAACTCGCAGTACCTGCTGACCTACATCCCACCTCATTTTCTTTCATCTCCCATGATGCACACCAACTTAGGCGTCTTTACAATGGTCCATTCTGCAGTTTGGAATGGGGAGGGGGACTTTTATCATAGAAGAGGGGTAAACCTGAAGATATTTCAGTTGATCGCCTTAAACCAGCGAAACAAGATTTGGAGTATTCCATCGTCATCTCCTTTTTTCTTAACCAAGGCCTCAATATCTCTCGAACTCTTCTCTAGTGCTGACGAATATGGCTGTTTAGTGGCCTTCCTGATTTCTTCTGGAGAAAATACTTTGTGCAGGCACAGAGATGCACATCCCATTTTGTAACCAAATCTGTAAATTCTTCTCCAATACAAGTGCGGTTAAATACACTCCAGCGCAAAAGCCCCACTGGATAGTTTGTTGCTGTTCCTTTCCACTCCTTGTGAAGCATCAGGAGACAACCTTGCTCTTTCTTTATCATTTTTGTCTGTTTTTTATGAGGCCAGATTCCTGGCTCAGCATTCAATCCAGCACAGATGGTAAGTGTGCAGGAAGCTGGCTGGATTCGAACCTGGAAATACTGGCCTCAGAGTTCGTTGTGGATGCCACTACATCACAAGGAGACTTACAAGGATGTTGCCTGGATTGGAGGGCATACCTGATGAGAACAGGTTGAGTGAACCTGGCCTTTTCTCCTTGGACTGATGGAGAATGAGAGGTTCTTTGCGGGAATGGGACCCGCTCTCGGGGGTTCCATAACTGGCTGTTGTTCGGCACGCCAAGGGCTCGGCCTAAGAGTCCGGCTCAGCTTTGGAGGCCTAGGATCTCAGGGCTCTGGAGACGGGTGGATCGAAGGTTGGTGTCACGGCAGGAGACCCATGTGTCGTTGGGAGAGTTGAAATATCTACACCTGTGTGTCCAGAGACTCGAGATCCTTGGGCACAGAGCTTGAAAAAAACAACGTAACAGACTTTCAACATTGTAAGTTAGTGAGTTGTTTGCTATGTCTCCCTGCTCGCTATGAAAACGGAGACACCCATTTCTCTCTTATTAAGAAGAGAGAGAGAGCCAATGGTATGTCAAATGGTCAGGCCACATTTAGATCCCCTCCAGTTCGCCTACCAGTCCCGAATAGGGGTTGAGGATGCCATCGTCTACCTGCTGAACCGTGTCTACGCCCAACTGGACAAGCCAGCAAGCACTGTGAGGGTCATGTTTTTAGACTTCTCCAGTGCGTTCAACACCATCCACCCTGCTCTGCTGGGGGAGAAGCTGACAGCGATGCAGCTGGATGCTTCCCTGGTGTCATGGATTCTTGATTACCTGACTGGCAGACCACAGTAGGTGTGCTTGCAACACTGTGTGTCGGACAGAGTAATCAGCAGCACTGGGTCTCCACAAGGGACTGTCTTGTCTCCTTTTCTCTTCACCATTTACACCTTGGACTTCAACTACTGCACAGAGTCTTGTCATCTTCAGAAGTTTTCGGATGACTCTGCCATAGTTGGATACATCAGCAAGGGAGATGAGGTTGAGTACAGGGCTACGGTAGGAAACTTTGTCACATGGTGTGAGCATAATTATCTGCAGCTTAATGTGAAAAAGACTAAGGAGCTGGTGGTAGACCTGAGGAGAGCTAAGGTACCAGTGACCCCTGTTTCCATCCAGGGGGTCAGTGTGGACATGGTGGAGGATTACAAATACCTGGGGATACGAATTGACAATAAACTGGACTGGTCTAAGAACACTGAGGCTGTCTACAAGAAGGGTCAGAGCTGTCTCTATTTCCTGAGGAGACTGAGGTCCTTTAACATCTGCTGGACGATGCTGAGGATGTTCTATGAGTCTGTGGTGGCCAGTGCTATCATGTTTGCTGTTGTGTGCTGGGGCAGCAGGCTGAGGGTAGCAGACACCAACAGAATCAACAAACTCATTTGTAAGGCCAGTGATGTTGTGGGGATGGAACTGGACTCTCTGACGGTGGTGTCTGAAAAGAGGATGCTGTCCAAGTTGCATGCCATCTTGGACAATATCTCCCATCCACTACATAATGTACTGGGTGGCACGGGAGTACATTCAGCCAGAGACTCATTCCACCGAGATGCAACACAGAACGTCATAGGAAGTCATTCCTGCCTGTGGCCAACAAACTTTACAACTCCTCCCTTGGAGGGTCAGACACCCTGAGCCAATGGGCTGGTCCTGGATTTATTTCATAATTTCCTGGCATAATTTACATATTACTATTTAACTATTTATGGTCCTATTACTATTTATTATTTATGGTGCAACTGTAACGAAAACCAATTTCCCCCGGGATCAATAAAGTATGACTATGATTAAAAGCCAGGTGAGCAATGTAGTCTTTGGGGTAACTGCAAGTCTGTGTCTTTATTGTTGCTTTGCTCACGCTTGAGTGCTCGGTGACGGGTCCCCATGCTTTTTTTTTGCCGGTGGGGGGAGGGGGCAATTGTTGCTCACTGCCACTTACGCACCGGAGGGGGGGAGCTGGGGGGGACTTTAGGGTTCTAACATTTAACTGTTATTCATTCTTTGTGGGCACTCCTCTGTTTTTGTGGATGGTTGTGAAGAAAGAGCATTTCAAGGTGTATATTGTATATATTTCTCTGACTTTAAATGTAACTTTGAAACCTGATAGAGGTGTATAAGATGATGAGGGGCATTGATTGTGTGGATAGCCAGAGGCTTTTGCCCAGGGCTGAAATGGCTAATACGAGGGTGCTTGGAAATAGGTACCGAGGGGAATTTTTCACACAGAGAGTGGTGGGTGTGTGAAAAGCACTGCCGGCGGTGGTGGTGGAAACGTATATAATAGGGTCTTTTAAGAGTCTCTTAGATAGGTACATGGAACTTAGAAAAATAGAGAACTATGAACGAGGTAAACTTTAGGCAGTTTCCAGAGTAGTTGACATGGTCGGCAGAACGGTAGGACGAAGGGCCTGTAAATGTGCTGTAAATTTCTATGTTCTATCACTGGCCACCAACATTAACAATATGGAATTCCTTGACTTTACACATTGAAATCATGAATAGAAACATAGAAATATAGAAACTACAGCACAATACAGGCCCTTTAGCTCACAATGCTGTGTCGAACATGTCCTTACTTTAGAAATTACCTAGGGCTACCCATAGCCCTCTATTTTTCTAAGCTCCAGGTACCTAAGCATGAGTCTCTTAAAAGACCATATTGCATCCTCCTCCACCACTGTCATCGGCAGCCCATTCCACGCACTCACCACTCTATGCCTAAAAAACTTACCCCTGATTTGCAATTTGTAAGTTTGCAATTTTCCAGTCAATCAGTACAATGCTAGAATCTATTGATTCTTGAAAGACCAATGTTAATGTCTCCGCAGTCTCTCCAGCTACTTCCTTCAGAACCCAAGGGTGCATTCCATCAGGTTTAGGAGATGTCTCCATCATCAATACATTAAGCTTCCTGAGCACCTTCTCAGTTGTAATTTTCACTGCACAAACTTCACTTCCCTGACACTCTTGAATGTCCGATATACTTCAGATGTCTTCCAAAATATGGATTCAGTTCCTCTGCCATCTCTGCGTTTCTCATTATAATATATCCAGAACCATTTTCTATTGGTCCTATATCTACCCTCGACTCTCTTTTACCCTTTATATGCTTAAAAAAGCTTTTAGTATCTTCCTTGATATTAGTCGCCAGCTTCCTTTCATAATTCTTTTCCTTCCCAATGACCTTCTTAGTTTCCTTCTGCAAGTTTTTAAAAGCTTCCCAATCCTCTATCTTCCCACTAACTTTGGCTTCCTTGTATGTCCTGTCTTTTGCTTTTTTTATCTTTTCTCCTTATCTGGGAAAGGATATGTAGACACTGGAGAGACTTGAAAGGATGTTCGCAAAAATGATTCCAGCTTTGAACAGCTTGTCAGATGAAAAATGCTTGATGGCTCTGGGCCTGTATTCACTGGAACCTAATTGAAACCTATCAAATCATGAAAGGTGTTGATTGAGTGGGTATGGAGAGGATGTTTCCAATGGTGGTGGAGTCTAAGACCAGAGGACACAACCTTAGAATAGACGGACGTCCTTTTAGAATGGAGATGAAGAAAATCTTCTTTAGCCAGAGAGTGGTAAATCTGTGGAATTTTCTTGCCACAGATGGCTGTGGAGGCCAAGTCTTTACGTATATTTAAAGCAGGTATTGATAGATTCTTGATTGGTCAAGGTATGAAGGGATTCAGGGAGAGGACAGGAGACTGGGTTTGAGAGGAAAATGGATGAACCATGAAGAAATGGTGGAGCAGACTGGATGGGCTGAGGAGAAGGCATGTGTATGGGGTTGAGTGGGATCCGGGATCAGACATGATGGAATGGGGGAGCAGGCTCGAAGGGCTGAATGGCCTTATTCGGCTCCTATGTCCTGCAGTCTTATGTAGTTTGTGTGCCATATGCCTACTTCACAACCCTATTTACTAGTGCTGCCACTTTCAGCAAACTATCACCTGCTTCTTTAAACTATAACACTCACCAGACCCTATTATTCACTGTCTGTCCATCCCTAGCTTGATCTCCCAAAATGCAATACTTCGCATTTAGCCCACAAGACAACTCCTCCATACCCGGAAGTATGGTAGGAAATCTTGGTGGAATTAACCTCGTGAATCTGTACTTCAGACATCTTTGCTTATTAACAGTGAAATTAGCCACAAAAAGGGCAATGTGATCCCTGGATTGATATGATCACTCAAGGTGGAATCAACACAGACCCGGTCCTACACTGATATCTGCCACATATTGTGGAGCAGGCCGAGACCATTCAAAGAAGTGAAATGAGTTTACCATTTACAGTTAGAAAAACTGAGCGTTTAGACGATTTCCCGGCTGCATTTGTAACTTCCAGTTCATAAGTTCCTTCGTCTGTAGTTTGTATGTCTTTAAGGAGTAATACTGCATTGGTCCTGTTGAAATTCACACGGGTTTTGAAAGTCTCTGAGATGAATGGGTGTAGGAAGTTGGGTGAAAATGTGAGGATTGAACTTCGTATCCCTTCCTGAATGAATCGCCACTCCAAATTAAAGAGGTGATCTGGCTCACTGATGTTGTGGCACAGAGGAAACTGTACAGTCTGATTAATTCTTCCATCCATGAACTTCTGTGGATTTGCTAAGGCTGTGTTCCGACCTAGAGAAAATGTTCACACAATATGATACAAACCACAGAGCATCAAATTCCATTTTCTATCCCTTTTCCCCATTTTCTGTCACTAGCTCTTTGTAAGACGATGGTTTTTCTTGGAGGTGAGTAGGGGGAAGGAGAAATGCTGATGTGGGTGAGAAGATAGAGTGAAGGAGAGAAGGTAGAAAGGAAGTGAAGGTAGGGAATGATAGAAAGTATAAGACAGTGGGAGAGAGGTACAAAGAAAAAAGGAAGGAATGAAGGGGGAGGGTGGAAGGGGAAGGGGAGGGGTGGGAGGGGGGAATCGGGATTGAGAGAGTGGCAGACAGACAGAGATAAAGACCAAGAGAGACAGACAAACAGATAGGCAGACCCACACAAACAATAACAGACTATATTTACTGAAGCCACACTCAGGTTGGAGGAACAACACCTTATATTCCATCTGGGTAGCCTCTAATCTGATGGCATGAACATTGACTTCTCAAACTTCTGCTAATGCCCCACCTCCCCTTCGTACCCCGTCTGTTATTTATTTATATACACACATTCTTTCTCTCTCTCTCCTTTTTCTCCCTCTGCCTATACTCCTTGCCCATCCTCTGGGTTTTTTCCCCCTCCCCCTTTTCCTTCTCCCTGGGCCTCCTGTCCCATGATCCTCTCATATCCCTTTTGCCATCTTCTCTTAAACAAGGAAGGTTATATTTTCCTAACTCTTATACTCATAACCCCAACCATTGAAAGCAAATATGCTGTTATGTATTATTATGCACAATAACTATTTGTGTTTCCACTTACAGGATGCAATGGGTGCAGTCCAAGATCCCTCTGTTCTCCAATGATCCTGCAAGTCCTGCTATCTACTAAACACCAATGGTCCTGTGACTCCTGTCATCTACTGTACACCAATGGTCCTTCAAGTCCTGCATCTAGTGTACACCAATGCTCCTGTGACTGCTGCCATCCACTGTACACCAATGGTTAGAAACATAGAAAACCTACAGCACAATACAGGCCCTTCGGCCCACAAAGCTGTGCCAAACATGTCCCTACCTTAGAACTACCCAGGCTTACCCATAGCCCTCTATTTTTCGAAGCTCCATGTATCCATCCAGGAGTCTCTTAAAAGACCCTATCATTTCCGCCTCCACCACCACCGCCGGCAGCCAATTCCGCGCACTCACTGCTCTCTGTGTAAAAGACTTACCCCTGCCATCTCCTCTGTACCTGCTTCCAAGCACTTTAAGACTGTGCCCTCTCATGCTAGCCTCTATCAGGTCACCTCTCATCCTCCGTTCCTCCAAGGAGAAAAGGCGGAGTTCACTCAACCTATTCTCATAAGGCATGCTCCCCAATCCAGGCAACATCCTTGTAAATCTCCTCTGCACCCTTTCTATAGTTTCCACGTCCTTTCTGTAGTGAGGCGACCAGAACTGAGCACAGTACTCCAAGTGAGGTCTGACTAGGTTCCTATACAGCTGCAACATTACCTCTCAGTTCTGTGGGTCCTGCCATCTACTGTACACCAATGCTCCAGTGACTCCTGCTATCTACTGTACACCAATGGTCCCATGGGTCCTGCCGTCTACTGTACACCAATGGTCCCATGGGTCCTGCCGTCTACTGTACACCAATGGTCCCATGGGTCCTGCCGTCTACTGTACACCAATGGTCCTGTGGGTCCCTCCGATGGTACACTGATGCTCCAGTGAGGTCCTGCATCTACTGTACACCGATGGTCCCATGGGTCCAGCCATCTACTGTACACCAATGGTCCTGTGACTCCTGCTATCTACTGTACACCGATGGTCCCATGGGTCCAGCCATCTACTGTACACCAATGGTCCTGTGACTCCTGCTATCTACTGTACACCGATGGTCCCATGGGTCCAGCCATCTACTGTACACCAATGGTCCTGTGACTCCTGCCATCTACTGTACACCAATGGTCCTGCCATCTTGTGTGCCCCAAGAGGATTCTCTTGCGGGTCCTGCCAAGGACTGTACACTTTCCTCTTATTTACCTCCCATGTCAAAAGGATATTTGAATATCGCTTTTATTTATTGGATTTTTAACATCATAACTCAGCGCGTTGTTTGTTATGTCTCCTGTCTTGCTGTGAAATGGGGACACTTCTTTTTCCCTTGTTAGAGAGAGAGGGAGAGCCTGTGGTATGTCGAATTACTGGGTAAACTTCTACAGTTGTACCGTAGAGAGCATTCTGATAGGCTGCATCACTGTCTGGTGTGGGGGGCTACTGCATAGGACTGAAAGAAGCTGCAGAGGGTTATAAATTTAGTTGGCTCCAACTTGGGTTCTAGCCTACAAAGTACCCAGGTCATCTTCAAGGAATGGTGACTCCTAAGGGCAGTGTCCATTATTAAGATCATAAGCTATAGGAGCAGAAGTAGGCCATTCAGCCCATCGAGTCAATCCTCTCATCTCATCCTCCGTCCTCCGTCGCTCCAAGGAGAAAAAGCCGAGTTCACTCAACCTATTCTCATAAGGCATGCTCCCCAATCCAGGCAACATCCTTGTAAATTTCTTCTACACTCTTTCCTGTCTGCCAAGGCCTTCTCACGGCCCCTTCTGGCTCTCCTAATTTCATTCTTAAGCTCCTTCCTGCTAGCCTTATAATCTTCTAGATCTCTATCATTACCTAGTTTTTTGAACCTTTCATAAGCTCTTCTTTTCTTCTTGAATAGAATTACAACAGCCTTTGTACACCACGGTTCCTGTACCCTGCCATCCTTTCTCTGTCTCATTGGAACATATCTACACAGAACCCCACACAATATGCACCTATTTTCTATGTTCTATGTAATATCCCCTGAACATTTGCCATATTTCTTCCGCACGTTTCCCTGAGAACATCTGTTTCCAATTTATGCTTCCAAGTTCCTGCCTGATAGCCTCATATTTCCCCTTACTCCAATTAAACGTTTCCCTAACTTGTCTGTTCCTATCCCTCTCCAGTGCTATCGTAATGAAGACAGAATTGTGATCACTCTCTCAAAAATGCTCTCCCACTGAGAGACCTGACACCTGACCAGGTTCATTTCCCAATACCAGATCAAGTAGAGCCTCTCCTCTTGTAGTCTTATCTACATATTGTGTCAAGAAACCTTCCGGAATACACCTAGCAAACAACATTCCATCTAAACCCCTCACTCTAGGGAGATGCCAATCAATATTTGAAATTAAGATCTCCCACCACAACAACCCTGTTATTATTACTCCTTTCCAGAATCTGCCTCCCTATCTGCTCCTGGATGTCCCTGTTACTATTTGGTGGTCTATAAAAAACACCCAGCCTATTCCTAACTCCCACCCACAGAGACTCCGTAGACAACCCCTCCATGACTTCCTCCTTTTGTGCAGCCGTGACACTGTCTCTGATCAGCAGTGCCACGCCCCCACCTCTTTCGCCTCCCTCCTTGTCCTTTCTGAAACATCTAAAGCCTGGCACTTGAAGTAGCCATTCCTGCCCCCGAGGAAGGGCCTGTATTGTGCTGTAGGTTTTCTATGTTTCTACTCTTTGCATTACTGAAAAAACTTTTGGTATCCTGTTTTATATTATTGGCTAGTCTGCTCTCATCTTTTCCCCTCTTATAGCTTATTTAGTTGCCTTTTGTTGGATTTTAAAAGCTTCCCAATCATCCAATTTCCCACCCTCTTTTGCTACCTTATATGCCTTTTTCTTGGCTTTTATACAGTCCTTAACTTGCTTATTCAGCCATGGTTGCCTACCTTTGCCATTTGTGAACACCTTCCTCTGTGGGACATATCTATCCTTCGCCTTGTGAACTACTCCCAGAAACTTCAACCATCCCTGTTCTGCCATCATCCCCACCAGTATCCTCCGTCAATCCACCTGGGCAAGCTCCTCACATGTCTCTGTAATTCCCTTTATTCCACTGTAGTACAGATACTGGTGAGTTATGCTTCTCCCTCTCAAACTGCTGTATCAATTCAATCATATTATGATCACACCTCTGAAAGGTTCTTTTACATTGTGCTCCTGAATAAGATCTGGGTTATTGCTCAACACCCAATCTAAGATAAATTTTCCTTGAGTAGGCTCAAACACAAGCTGCTTTAAAATGCCATCTCATAGGCATTCAACAAATTGCCTCTTTTGCAATCCGACACCATTCATTGATCCATTGTCTGACTTCATGTCACCTCTTTCTAAAGATGTAATTCCATCTCAACCATCAGAGCCACACCACTGTCTATGCCTTCCTGCCTGTCCTTTTGATACCAAGTATATCCTTTGACATTAAACTCCCAACTATGGCCTCTTTCAGCCATGACTCAGTGATGCCCACAACATCATACTGACCAAACTCTAATTGCACCATGACTTTGATAACTTTATTCTGAATGCGACGTGCATTTAAATCAACACCTTCAGTCCAGCATACTTCATTTTTGAATTTAGCCTCTGTGGTGCAATTTAACTCTTTGCTCTGTCTCCATTTGTACACAATCATTGGCTTCTCCTTCCTTACATTTATTTTACTCTCATCACCTACAAATTGTCCTTTGAGTATTTCTTTGTTTTTGGAATACATCTATCCTGCAACTTCCTCATTTTTCCCAGAAACTCATGCTATTGACACCTGTTGTCATCCCTGCCAGTTTGCTTTGGCCCAACTCCTCTCTCTTAGAAACATAGAAAACCTACAGCACAATACAGGCCCTTCAGCCCACAAAGCTCTGCTGAACATGTCCCTACCTTAGAAATTACCTAGAGTTACCCATAGCCCTCTATTTTTCTAAGCTCCATGTACCTATCCAGGACTCTCTTAAAAGACCCTATCGTATCCACCTCCACAATTGCCGCCGGCAGCCCATTCCACGCACTCACCACTCTCTGCGTAAAAAACTTACCCCTGACATCTCCTCTGTACCTACTTCAAGCACTTTAAAACTGTGCCTTCTCGTGCCAGCCATTGCAACCCTGGGGAAAAAAGCTTCTGACTATCCACATGATCAATGCCTCTCATCATCTTATACACCTCTGTCAGGTCACCTCTCATCTTCCGTCGCTCCAAGGAGAAAAGGCCGAGTTCACTGAAACATTCTCATAAGGCATGCTCCCCAATCCAAGCAACATCCTTGTAAATCTTCTCTGCACCCTTTCTATAGTTTCCACACCCTTCATGTAGTGAGGTGACCAGAACTGAACACAGCACTCCACAGTCAAATATAGCTGCAACATTACCTCTCGGCTTTTGAACTCAATCCCACGGTTGATAAAGGCCAATGCACCATATGCCTTCTTAACCACAGAGTTAACCTGCGCAGCAGCTTTGAGTATCCTATGGACATGGACCCCAAGAACCCTCTGATCCTCCACACTGCCAAGAGTCTTACCATTAATACTATATGCTGCCATCATATTTGACCTACCAAAATGAACCACTTCACATTTATCTGGGTTGAACTCCATCTGCCACTTCTCAGCCCAGTTTTGCATCCTATCAATGTCCCGCTGTGACCTCTGACAGCCCTCCACACTATCCACAACACCTCCAACCTTTGTGTCATCAGCAAACTTACTAACCCATTCCTCCACTTCCTCATTTATAAAAATCACAAGAAGTGTAGGGGTCCCAGAACAGATCCCTGAGGCACACCACTGGTCATCGACCTCCATGCAGAATATAACCCATCTACAACCACTCTTTACCTTCTATGAGCAAGCCAATTCTGGATCCACAAAGCAAGATCTCCTTGGATCCCATGCCTCCTTACTTTCTCAATCAGCCTGCCATGGGGTACCTTGTCAAATGCCTTGCTGAAGTCAGAAGTTTACATACACCTCAGCCAAATACATTTAAACTCAGGTTTTCACAATTCCTGACATTTAATCCTAGAAAACATTCCCTGTCTTAGGTCAGTTAGAATCACTACTTCATTTTAAGAATGTGAAACGTCAGAATAATAGTAGAGAGAACGATTTATTTCAGCTTTTATTTCTTTCATCACTTTCCCAGTGGGTCAGAAGTTTACATACACTTTGTTAGTATTTGGTGGCATTGCCTTTAAATTGTTTAACTTAGTTCAAACATTTTGGGTAGCCTTCCACAAGCTTCTCACAGTAAGTTGCTGGAATTATGTTCCATTCCTCCAGACAGAACTGGTGTAACTGAGACAGGTTTGTAGGCCTCCTTGCTCGCACCTTGCTGAAATCCGTATACACTACATCTACTGCTCTACCTTCATCAATAAGTTTAGTTATATCCTCAAAAAATTCGATCAGGCTCGTAAGGCACGACCAGCCTTTGACAAAGCCATGCTGACTATTCCTAATCATATTATACCTCTCCAAATGTTCATAAATCCTGCCTCTCAGGATCTTTTCCATCAACTTACCAACCACTGAAGTAAGACTCACTGGTCTATAATTTCCTGGGCTATCTCTACTCGCTTTCTTGAATAAGGGAACATCTGCAACCCTCCAATCCTCCGGAACCTCTCCCGTCCCCATTGATGATGCAAAGATCATCACCAGAGGCTCAGCAATCTCCTCCCTCGCCTCCCACAGTAGCCTGTGGTACATCTCTTCCGGTGCTCGTGACTTATCCAACTTGATGCTTTCCAAAAGCTCTTTCTTAATGTCTATATGCTCAAGCTTTTCAACCTGCTGTAAGTCATCCCTACAATCACCAACATCCTTTTCCGTAGTGAATACTGAAGCAAAGTATTCATTATGTACTTCAGCTATCTCCGTCGGTTCCATACACACTTTTCCCACTGTCACACTTGTTTGCTCCAATTCTCTCACGTCTTATCCTCTTGCTCTTCACATACTTGTAGAATGTCTTGGGGTTTTCCTTAATCCTGCTCCCCAAGGCCTTCTCATGGCCCCTTCTGGCTCTCCTAATTTCATTCTTCAGCTCCTTCCTGCGAGCCATATAATCTTCTAGATCTCTATCATTACCTAGTTTTTTGAACCTTTCGTAAGCTTTTAGAAGCATAGAAACATAGAAAACCTACAGCACAATACAGGCCCTTCAGCCCACAAGTTGTGCCGAACATGTCCCGACCTTAGAAATTACGAGGCTTACCTATAGCCACCTATTTTTCTAAGCTTCATGTACCTATCCGAAAGTCTCTCAAAAGACCCTATCGTATCCGCCTCCACCACCGTTGCCGGCAGCCCATTCCACACACTCAAGACTCTCTGCATAAAAAACTTATCCCTGACATCTCCTCTGTACCTGCTCCCCAGCATCTTAAAACTGTGTCCTCTTGTGGCAACCATTTCAGCCCTGGGAAAAAAACCTCTGACTATCCACACAATCAATGCCTCTCATCATCTTATACACCTCTAACAGGTCACCTCTCATCCTCCGTCGCTCCAAAGAGAAAAAGCCAAGTTCACTCAACCTATTCTCATAAGGCATGCTCCCCAATCCAGGCAACATCCTTGTAAATCTCCTCTGCACTCTCTCTATGGTTTCCACATCCTTCCTGTAGTGAGGTGACCAGAACTGAGCACAGTACTCCAACTGGGGTCTGACCAGGGTCCTATAGAGCTACAACATTACCCCTCAGCTCCTAAACTCAGTTCCACGATTGATGAAGGCCAATACACCATATGCCTTCTTAACCAGAGAGTCAACCTGCGCAGCTGCTTTGAGCGTCCTATGGACTCGGACCCCAAGATCCCTCTGATCCTCCACACTGCCAAGAGTCTTACCATTAATACTATATTCTGCCATCATATTTGACCTATCAAAATGAACCACTTCATACTTATCTGGGTTGAACTCCATCTGCCACTTCTCAGCCCAGTTTTACATCCTATCAATGTCACGCTGTAACATCTAACAGCCCTCCACACTATCCACAACACCTCCAACCTTTGTATCATCAGCAAACTTAGTAAACCATCCCTCCACTTCCTCATCCAGGTCATGTATAAAAATCGCGAATAGTAAGATTAGATTAGATTCAACTTTATTGCCATTGTGCGAAGTACAGATACAAAGCCAATGAAATGCATTTAGCATCTGACCAGAAATGCAAAGAATAGTGTTATTTACAAAATAACTGTGAATAAAAAAAGTGCTACAGCACACAAATATAAACGTACTGAGACAGTACAATACGGATGCAATACTGCTTAGCGCTGTGATGAGAGGTTCAGCAGTGTCACAGCCTCAGGGAAGAAGCTCTTTCTGTGCCTGCTGGTGCGGGTCCCAGAACAGATCCCTGAGGCACACCACTGATGACCGACCTCCATGCAGAATATGACCCATCTACAACCACTCTTTGCCTTCTGTGGGCAAGCCAGTTCTGGATCCACAAAGCAATGTCCCCTTGGACCCCATGTCTCCTTACCTGCTCAATAAGCCTTGCAAGGGGTACCTTATCAAATGCCTTCTTTTCTGCTGAACCAGATTTTCAACAACTTTTATACACCATGATTCCTGTACCTGTGCAGACGCCAAGCAAATATCCCCTGACCATTTGCCATATTTCTGCTGTACATTTCTCTGAGAACATTTGTTCCCAATTTATGCTTCCAAGTTCCTGCCTGATAGCTTCATATTTCCCCTTACTCCAATTAAACACTTTCCCAACTTGTCTGTTACTATCCCTCTCCAATGCTATGGTAAAGGAGATAGAATTGTGATCACTATCTCCAGAATGCTCTCCCACTGAGAGACCTGACACCTGACCAGGTTCATTTCCCAATACCAGATCAACTACAGCCTCTCCCCTTGTAGGTCCATCTGTGTCAGGAAACCTCCCTGAACACACTTAACAAACTCCACCCCATCTAAACCCCTTGCTCTAGGGAGATGCCAATCGATATTTGGGAGATAAAAATCTCCCACCACCATAACCCTGTTATTATTGCACCTTTCCAGAATCTGTTTCCCTATCTGCTCCTCAATGTCCCTGTTACTATTGGGTGGGCTATACAAAACACCCAGTAGAGTTATTGACCCTTCCTGTTCCTAACCTCCACCCACAGGCACTCCGTAGACAACCCCTCCATGACTTCCTCCTTTTCTGCAGCCGTGACACTATCTCTGATCAACAGTGCCACGCCCCCCACCTCTTTTGCCTCCCTCCCTGTCCTTTCTGAAACATCTAAAGCCTGGCAGCTGAAGTAACCGTTCCTGCCCCTGAGCCATCCAAGTCTCTGTAATGGCCACAACATCATAGCTCCAAGTACTGATCCACGTTCTAAGCTCATCTGCTTTGTTCATGATGCTTCTTGCATTAAAATAGACACATCTTAAACCATCACTCTGAGCACGTCCCTTGTCTATCAACTGCCTATTCTCCCTCTTGCACCATCTCCAAGCTTTCTCTGTTTGTGAGCCAACCGCTCCTTCCTCCGTCTCTTCAGTTCGGTTCCCACCCCCAGCAATTCTAGTTTAAACTCTCCCCAATAGTCTTAGCAAACCTCCCCGCCAGAATATTGGTCCCCCTTGGATTCACGTGCAACCCCTCCTTTTTGTAGAGGTCACACCTGCCCCAAAAGAGGTCCCAATGATCCAGAAATCTGATTCCCTGCCCCCTGATCCACTCCCCCAGCCACACATTTATCCTCCACCTCACTCCATTCCTATACTCACTGTTGTGTGGCACAGGCAGTAATCCCAAGATTACTACCTTTGAGGTCCTGCTTTTCAACTTCCTTCCTAACTCCCAGTAGTCTGTTTTCAGGATCTTCTCCCTTTTCCTACCTTTGTCATTGGTACCATTATGTACCACAACCTCCGGCTGTTCACCTTCCCACTTCAGGATATCGTGGACATCCGAGTTTCTTTCCTGCATCTACAGAATCGCCTGTCTGACCCCCTAACGATAGAGTCCCCTATCACTGCTGCCCTCTTCCTTTCCCTACCCTTCTGAGCCACAGGGCCAGACTCTGTGCCAGAGGCACGGCCACTGTTGCTTCCCCCAGGTAGGTAGCTCCCCCCAACAGTACTCAAACAGGAGTACTTATTGTTAAGGAGAACAGCCACAGGGGTACTCTCTAGTATCTGACCCTTGCCCTTCCTTCTTCTGACTGTTACCCACTTATCTGTCTCCTGAGGCCCCAGGGTGACTACCTGCCTATAGCTCCTCTCTATCACCTCCTCACTCTCCCTGACCAGACGAAGGTCATCGAGCTGCATCTCCAGATCCCTAACCTGGTCCCTAAGGAGCTGCAGCTCAACGCACCTGGTGCAGATGTGTCCGCCTGGGAAGCTGAGAGTCTCCCGGACTTCCCACATCTGACACCCAGTGCAGAACACCGGCCTCACGGGCACACTTCCTGTTTCTATTCTTCACAAATAACCTGCCTCTCCTTGACCCATTATCACTGAAGCCCTGTTGAGCCAAAACCCTCTGACTCCGTCACCTGCTCCTCTGACACCTCTTCTATAAACCTGTCTCCTTTTAAACTCTTGTCCTTCTCTAACTCACTGGCATCCACGTGCTTGTGCAGTCATCCCTCATGCCACTGTAATTTCCTTTACTCCACTGCCACGTCAGACTGTATGTTCTACCTGTCAAATTGCAAGTTGAACTCAATCATATTGTGATCACTGTTCCTAAGGGTTCCTTTACCGTCAGCTCCCTATTCACCTCCGGTTCATTACATAACACCCAATCCAGTATAGCTGATCTCCTATTAGGCTTCATGACAAACTGCTCTAAAAAACTATCTCACAGGCATTCAACAAACTCACTCTCTTGAGATCCATTTCCATCCTGATTTTCCCGATTGACCTACATGTTGAAATCTCCCATGACTATCATATCATTGCCCTTTTGATACGGCTTTGATACCGAGGGAGGAGAAGATGGCAGTGCGACGCAGCGCGCGCGACTGCTCCGAAATGATATCTGTATTTGTTAGGTAGGTACCGTGCACAATTCTGATTTAATGGAGAAACTTCTGAAATGCCCGCTTCGCTGCCACTGCCACTGTGTGGTCCTGAATCTCCGGAGCAGAAGGCCCCGAATTCTTGGCTTTGCTTGTTTCGGCAGCCGGGGCGAGGTCGAAGGCGCTCGGCAGAGGATGGCGCTCGGGAGGCTGTATCGGAGGGGCTGGTCGGAGGCTCGAAGTTTTCGGACGGACTCAGAGTCGGCTGTGGTCGGGTGCTTCCAAGGTATCGGCTGTTGTCGGTGCCTGGAGGTTTATGGCAGCGAGTTTCTCCCTTTTTGCCACCTACTATCGGGGACTATCAGAGTCGATCAGGACTTGAGATTTTTTTTACCATGCCCATGGTCTGCTCTTCATCAAATTATGGTATTGGTTAAACACTGCTGTAACTATATGTTATAATTATGTGGTTCTGTCAGTGTTAGTCTTTGGTTTGTCCTTTTTTTGTGATATCACTGGAGGAACTTTGTATCATTTTTTAATGCATGCATTTCTAAATGACAATAAATGAGGACTGAGTGTCCTCATAATCTAATCTAATCTATTTGCTGGTGTAACATATTGATCACATCCCAGCTACTGTTGGGAGGCCTATATATAAACACCATCAGGGTAATTTTACCCTTGCAGTTTCCTAACTCAACCCACAGAGATTTACCATCTTTCTACTGATTTGATGCCATTCTTTACCAGCAGAACCACACCACCCCCTCAGCCTACCTTCTGATCCCTCTGATACAACTGTTCCATGACTCCGTGGAACCTCTGCCATTGAAAACCCCCCTGACAGTTAACACCTCGCAGTGCAGTAGAATCTGGTTTCATATTCACATCGTGTGAAGTTAACAACAGAGGAAACCTCAAAGGGCCAGAACCTCAGGCTGCCCAAAACGCAGAGGGAAACAAAATAATATCAAAACAGGAAATGAACGAAGTGAAGCCTCCTACTAATCACTTGTCCTGTTGACACCTTTAACAGACTATTTGCAAAAGATATTTTCTTTAACCTCCGTTTTTGTTTAACACCAACAAAGGCACTGAATAGTATCTCACAATAGTCCCTCAGCCTGAGGTTCTTCAAGTCGTTCCTAATTTCAGCTCCGTCAATGGTCTATATAAGACCATAAGGCAGAGGCAGATTAAGGCCATTTGGCCCATTGAGTCTGCTCTGGCATTCAAACATGGCAAATCCCTTTCTCTGTCCCTCCTCAGTCCCATTCCCCAGGCTTCTCCCTGTACCTTTTGATCCCATGGCCAATCAAGAACCCATCAATATCTGCCTTAGTTACACCCAATGACCTGCCTACGCAGCTGCTTGTGGTAGCAAATACCACAAATTTACCACCCTCTAGCTAAAGAATATCTGTATTAAATGGACACCCTCTTGTCCTAGAATCCCCCAACATGGGAAATATCCTTTCCACATCCACTCTGTCTAGGCCTTTCAACATTCGAAAGGCTTCAATGAGATCACCCCCCCACCCCCCTTCTGAATTCCAGTGAGTACAGACCCAGAGTCATCAAGTGTTCCTCGTATGATAAGTCTCTTATTCCTGGAGTCATCCTTGTGAACCTCCTCTGAACGCTGCCCAATGCCAGCACGTCTTTTCTTAGATGAGGAGCCCAAAACTGTTCACAATACTCAAGCTGAGGCCTCACCAGTGCCTTATAAACCCTCAGCATCACATCCCTGCTCTTGGATTCCAGACCTCGTAAAATGAATGTCAACTTTGCATTTGCCTTCCTCACCACCAACTCAACCTGCAAGTTAACCTTTAGGGTGTTCTGCCCAAGGACTCCCAAGTCGCTTTGCATCCCAGATTTTTGGAATTTCTCCATGTTTAGCAAATAATCTGCTCATTAATTTCTACTACCAAAGTGCATGATCATCTATTTTCCAACACTGTATTTCATTTGCCACTTTCTTGCTGATTCTCCTAATCTGTCTAAGTCTTTCTGCAGCCTACCTGTTTCCTCAACACTACCTGGCCCTCCACCAATCTTCATATCAAATGCAAACTTGGCAACAAAGCCATCTATTTCATCATCTGAATTATTGATAAACAGCATAAAAAGAAGCCCGTCCCAACATCGACCCCTGTGGGATACTACTACTCACTGGCAGCCAACCAGTAAAGGATTGTTTTACTCTCACTCGCTGCCTCCTACCAATCAGCCAATGCTCTAACCATGCAGTAACTTTCCTGTAATACCATGGGCTCTTAACTTGATAAGCAGCCTCATGTGTGGCACCTTTTCAAAGGCCTTCTGCAAGTCCAAATATACAACATCCACTGCATCCCCTTTATCTATCCTAATTGTAATCTCCTCAAAGAATTCCAACAGGTTGTCAGGCAAGATTTTCCCTTTAGGAAACCATGCTGACTTTTTCCTATCTTGCCCTGTGTCACCAAGTATTCCATAACCTCATCCTTAACATCTTTCCAACCACTGAGGTCAGGCTAACTGGTCTATAGTTTCCTTTCTGCTGCCTTCCTCCTTTCTTAAAGAGTGGAGTGACGTTTGCAATTTTCCAGTCCTCCCGAACCACGCCAGAGTCCAATGATTCTTGAAAGATCATTACTAATGCCTCCACAATCTCTACTGCCACCTCTTTCAGAGCCCTAGGGTGCAGTTCATCTGGTCCGGGTGACTAATGTACCTTTAGGTCTTTCAGCTTTTTGAGCACCTTCTCCTTTGTAACAGTAACTGCACCCACGTCTCTTCCTTCACACACTACAACATCAGGCATATTGCTAGTGCCTTCCACAGTGAAAATTGATGCAAAATACTCATTTAGTTCATCTGCCATCTCCTTATCCCCCATTATTATTTCTCCAGCCTCATTTTCTATAGGTCTGATATCCACCCTCCTCTCTCTCCAATTTTTTTATGTACTTGAAAAAGCTTTCTCCCTAGCATTGAGACTGAGAATGAGAGGAGTCTGTCTAACGTGAGGGGGATGGTGCAGTGTGTGACAATAGGATTCAGAAGGACATGGTGTCTGACAGATAGAGATATTGTGGGGTGGGGGTCACAGGACAGGAAGCCGTGGGGCCAGGTGCAGCATCTGTAGAATGGGGAATATTTTAATGGGCTAGAAAGCAGAGGGGTGGGGGTCCAGTGGGTCCAGGAGCAGTATCTGTGGAATGGAGCAGTTTTTGTGAGACAGGAAGCAGAGGGGTGGGGGCTCCGAGAGACCAGGAGCAGCATCTGTGGAATGGGGGAATATGAAAGTGGGACACGGGGCTATGGAATGGAAGGTGCGCAATGGGATGATTTAATTGGACGGATCTATGTAAGAGGAGGAGTAAATGGGAACAGTGAAGAAGGTGGAATGACTGAATGAAAGTGCTTGTGGAATAAGAGGTGGAATCGTGCACAATTCTGATTTAATGGAGACAGACGTGAGAAGGCACAGAGGAACATCTGGAAATTTCTGAAATGCCCGGTTCGCTGCTGCTGCTACTATGCGATCCAGAATCTCCGGAGGGAAGGCCCCAAAATCCCCGGCTTTGCCTGCTGCTGGCGACCGAGGCTGAGGTCAAAGCATTCGGCAAAGAAGGTGCTCGGTACTCGGTACTCGGTTTCGGAGGTGCTGATCAGAGCTCGAAGTTTTCGGATGACTCAGAGTCGGACTGTGGTCGGGCATGGCAGGGAGAGTTTTCTTCCTTCTCCCGTCTGCGTGAGATGTGGGGCTTTTGAGAGACTTTGAACTTTTTTACTGTGTCATGGCCTGTTCTTCATCAAGTTATGGTATTGTTGCACTGTTGTAACTATATGTTATAATTATGTGGTTTTTGTTAGTTTTTCAGTCTTGGTCTGTCCTGTGTTTTGTGATATCACACCGGAGGAGTATTGTATCATTTCTTAATGCATGCATTACTAAATGACAATAAAAGAGGACTGCTTGTCTTCATAATCTAATAATCTAATCAAATGGCTGAGGTCCATTGGTTAAGCCCCGGCACTATGTCAACAGTGAGATTTCAGAAGGTCACTCACTGTCATTGTATTTGTATACTTTCAATACTATGATAAGATCTGACTGCACTGAATTGATCTGAAAATGCCAAACTGTAGCTTTCAACTTAAATCTAAGCTGTTGGCTCCGTAACTCTGATTGTGCTGTCGATGGGAAATCCCAAGTACATACATCAGGCCTTGGGTTCTTTGGTTGTAGCTGACTTTTACTCTGGGCAAAGGAACAGAGTGATAGACTGCTATTCTCAATGCTGTATTCCTCTTCTCACTGTTACCATCAGGGAGGAGGTACAGGAGCCTGAAGGCACACACTCAGCGATTCAGGAACAGCTTCCTCCCCTCTACCATCCGATTTCTAAATGGACATTGAATCTTTGAACACTACCTCACTTTTTAAAAAATACATATTATTTCTGTTTTCGCACTATTGAATATACATACACTTACTGTAATTGATTCCCTCATTTATTTTTTTTATTTTTCTCTTTCTATATTATCATGTATTGTATTGAACTGCTGCTGCTAAGTTAACAAATTTCACGACATCCCAGTGCTAATAAACCTGACTCTACAGCAGAAACAGGCTACTTGGCCCATCTAGTCTGCCGAACTGTCCCATCGACCTGCACCTGGACCATAATCCTCCACCACTCTGTCCACATACTCATCCAAATTTCTTTTAAATGTTGAAATTGATCCTGCATCCACCCCATGTGTTGACAGCTCATTTCAACTGCTCACCAGCCTCTGTAAAGAAGCTCCTCTCATAAGACCATAAGACATAGGAGCAGAATTAAGCCATCTGGCCCATCGAGTCTTCTCCGCCGTTCAATCATGGCTGATCTTTTCTTTCCCCTCCTCAGCCCCACTCCTTGGCATTCTCCCCGTAACCTTTGATGCCATGTCCAATCAAGAACCATCAGGCTCTGCCTTAAATACACCCAACATTCTGGCCTCCACAGATTCCACAAACTCACCACCTTTTGGCAAAAGAAATTTCTCCACATCTGTTTTAAAAGGACACCCCTCTACCCTGAGGCTGTGCTCTTTTGGTCTAGACTCCCCAAAAAATGTGAAACATCTTTTCCACATCTACTCTGTCTTTCAACATTCAGAAGGTTTAAATGAGATTCCCTCCTCATCCTTCTAAGTTCCAGCAAGTACAGACCCAGACCTGTGGACCCTCTCCAATGCCAGTACATTTTTTCTTAGATGAGGAGCCCAAACCTGTTCACATACTCAAGGTGAGGCCTCCCCAGTGCCTCATAAGGCCTCAGCATCACATCCCTGCTCTTGGATTTTAGAGCTCTTGAAAGGAAAACTAGCATTGCATTTGCCTTCCTCACCATGGAGTCAACCTGCAAGTTAACCTTTAGGTCATTCTGCACAAGGACTCCCAAGCCCCTTTGCAACTCAGATTCTTTGATTTTCTCCGCATTTGTAAAATAGTCTGCACAGCAACATCCAAATTAAGCCTCACCAATATCTTACATAACTTCAATATAACATCCCAACTTCTGCACACAATAATTTGATTTACGAAGTGCAATGTGCCAAAAGTTCTCTTTTAGACCTTATCTGCCTGTAGCACCAATTTCAAAAAATCATATATTCACAGATCCCTTTATTCCCCCTTGACACAGGGATGATCAGAATAAAGCAAAGGTTCCCAGCCTGTGCTCCATGGAACATCCATGGCATCCATGATATAAAAAAATTGTTGGGAACAGCAATGACTGGAGTTTCTGGGAGAAATTCGGAAGGTCTAAAGGAAGGATGAGACAGCCATAGTTGAGGGAAGTCAAAGACAGAATAAAGCAAGGATTATGAGTTGCTTGACTCGTAAGTCATGCATTGAGAATGTTACTGTGATTAAACACTACATTGCCAGAGCAAACCAGAAACCATGGCTGATAGCAGAGGCTTAGGATGCTGCCTTCAGATTGGTAGCCAGGATGACCCTAAGGTCAACGAGAGCTCCCGGGCCATCAGGAAGGCAAAGCAGGACTACTCACAGAAAGTTCACAGATACCTTTGTGCACCAGGGACATAAGGTACACGCAAGGTATACAAGCTATAACCGATTACAAGTCCATTTTGCATGTCAACCTTTCCGATAGGTTGAATGTTTTGTATACATAATTTGATACATTGAGTGATGTGACATAGGGTAAAACCCCCTCTCTTCCTGAGGAACTGGCACCCTGGCTGGCTACAGCCACGGTGAGGAGGGTCCTCGTCAGGTAAACCCACACAAAGTTGTGGGGCTGGACAAGATGCCTGGTTAGGTGTTGATGAATTGTGCAGCCCAGCTTTAGAGATCTTTAATATCTCTTTGAAATGGTCTGCAGGCTTCAGGGGAGCCAGTATCATTCCAGTGCCCAAGGGAGTGATAGGAACTGGACTAAACAATTATCACCTATGGCACTGATTTCAATAATCATGAAGTGCTCTGAGCGGCTGGTAATGGATTATGTAAAATCCCACCTTCCAGCTACATTGGACCCTTTCCAGTTCACCTACTGCTCAAACCAGATCACTGATGATGGCATAGCCTCAGCATTCCATGCCATCCTGCCCCACCTAGACAACAATGACTGATGTGCCAGGGTTATGTTCATCAACTTCAGCTCGCTGTTTAACATGATCATCCCTCAGAGAGTGCTGGTTAAATTGTCCTCACTGGGACTCAGCTCCCCTCTCTGTAACTGGATCTTGGACTTCATGATGGAAAGACCCCAGTCAGTTTGAGTTGGCAGCAACACCTCAAGCTCCTTCACAATGAACACTGGCGACCCCAGGAGTGTGTGTTCAGCCACCGCTGTTAACGCTACTGACTCACGGCTGCACTGCCAGATCCAGGTCAAACTGTGTCATCAAGTCCCCTAATGATCTTATCAGCATGCAAAAAGAAGAGAAAGAGGCTTGTCAAATGGTGTGAGAACAACAACCTGAGTCTCAACATTGACGAGGCAAAAGAGATGAAGGCACAGGTCAAACACTTTCCATTGCACATCCATGGTCTCCCGTGGGGAGTGTGAAGAGCACAAAGTTCCTTGGTGTGCACATAATGGATGATCTAACCTAGACCCACAATACATTCTCACTAGTCAAGAAGGCACAGAGGCAGCTACACTCTGAGAAGAATGAGGTATGCAAGGCTCCCCACTCCCATTCTAACAACTTTCTACTGGAACATCATTGGGAGTCCCCTTTCTGGCTGCATCCTTGTGTGGTACGGAAACTGCAAGGCACTATGCCGCACAATCCCACTGGAGGCTCACCAGGGTTTCTCTCCTCATAGTTGTGACATTTACCGGAAGTGTTGTCGACAAAGAGACCGAAGTATTGTTGAGAATCCAGCCGTCCCACCCACAATCCTTTTGACCCACTGCTCTCAGGGAGAAGATACAGGATCATCAGGACTCGGACTGGTTAACAGCTTCTTCCCTCGGGTTGTGAGACTAATGAATACCTGCAACCACCATCACAAATATTTGTGGCAATATTTTGCTTTATGTTTTGTGTGTGAGTCTTGTTTTGTGGGTGCACTGTGGTCCAGAGGAACATTGTTTCATTTGGTTGTATATATGTACAGCAAGATGACAATAAACTAGAACTTGACCTTGATTTTTTCCTCCAACCAAAATCCAGCCTTGACATTATTCTTTCTCCCTTCCTCTTGTCTTTTCCCATTTTCATCTGTAGCATCTGCAGCATCTGTAACATCACTGATCCAATCCCTCTGCACCTCCATTCCATTCCAGTATGACCTGAATGCTATTCACTTCTGTTTGAACAGAGATCCGACAAAGTCCCCTCTACTAACTCTCAATGTGGTTAAATACATCCTCATACTGAACAGCTTCTCCAAATCTATTTGCTTCCTGCAAATGGAAAGTTTAGCTGTGGGAACCAGACTGCTGTTTGTGAGAAAAGTCCCTTTTTGCTCAGGATTCCTCTGTCAACTTTTGATCCAGTGCATTGGTGACTGATTTCTATCTTCCTGTTTTTATGCAGACAGACATATTTTTCACTTTTGTTTATTTGCTTCAAATTTACAATGGATTCCACTTTGATGTGTAAAAACATGAAAGATAGGAGCAGACAGTGGCCATTCTGGCCATTGAGCTTATTCTATTAATCAACAAGATTGTGAATAGTTTTTGCCTACCCCCATATCCCTTCCTTTCTGTAGTGCCCTGGATGAAGGCAGAATGGCTTTTATCAGTCAGGGCACTCAGTGCAAGAGATGGAACATTATGTAACAGTTGTAAACATGAAGTATTGTGCACAGTTATGCTTACCCTGTTACAAGAAAGCTACATTAAGCTGGAAAAAGTGTAAAGAAGAATGTAACCAGGACTTGAGAGCCTGCTGTTTGGAGAGGTTGGGCAGGCTGGAACTTTATTCCTTAAGATGTACGAGACTGATGGGTGAATCTACAGAGATAAGTATAAGATCATGAAGGCAAAAGAAATGAAATTGTAGGCCAGTTATTCCAACCTCAGTGGTTAGAGAAGTGTTGGAGTCTATTTTAAGGATGTGGTTAGACAAATGATAATGAGACTAATGATAAACTAATGAGACTGATGATAAACTAAGTCAAAGTCTGCATGGTTTCTGTAAAGGGAAATCCTGCCTGACAAATTGGTACAGGGACTTGGACCAGCTGGAAAAATGGGCTGAAAGATGGCAGATGGAGTTTAATACAGACAAGTGTGAGGTATTGCACGTTGGAAGGACAATCCAAGGTACAACATACAGGGTTAATGGTAAGGCACTGAGGAGTACAGTGGAACAGAGGGATCTGGGAATAGAGATACAAAATTCCCTAAAAGTGTCGTCACAGGTAGATAGGGTCGTAAAGAGAGCTTTTGGTACATTGGCCTTTATTAATCGAAGTATTGAGTATAAGAGCTGGAATGTTATGATGAGGTTGTATAAGGCATTGATGAGGCCGAATCTGGAGTATTGTGTTCAGTTTTGGTCACCAAATTACAGGAAGGATATAAATAAGGTTGAAAGAGTGCAGAGAAGGTTTACAAGGATGTTGCCGGGACTTGAGAAACTCAGTTACAGAGAAAGGTTGAATAGGTTAGGACTGTATTCCCTGGAGCGTAGAAGAATGAGGGGAGATTTGATAGAGGTATATAAAATTATGATGGGTATAGATAGAGTGAATGCAAGCAGGCTTTTACCACTGAGGCAAGGGGAGAAAAAAACCAGAGGACATGGGTTAAGGGTGAGGGGGGAAAAGTTTAAAGGGAACATTGGGGGGGGCTTCTTCACACAGAGAGTGGTGGGAGTATGGAATGAGCTGCCAGATGAGGTGGTAAATGCGGGTTCTTTTTTAACATTTAAGAATAAATTGGACAGATACATGGATGGGAGGTGTATGGAGGGATATGGTCCGTGTGCAGGTCAGTGGGACTAGGCAGAAAATGGTTCGGCACAGCCAAGAAGGGCCAAAAGGCCTGTTTCTGTGCTGTGGTTTCTATGGTTAATAATTATTTTACACAGAGAGTGGTGAGTGTGTGGAATGGGCTGCCGGTGACGGTGGTGGAGGCGGATACGATAAGGTCTTTTAACTGACCCCTGGATAGGTACATGGAACTTAGAAAAATAGAGGGCTATGGGTAACCCTAGGTAATTTCTAAGGTCGGGACATGTTCGGCACAGGATCTGTATTGCGCTGTAGGTTTTCTATGTTTCTGTGATTCTTGAAAGATCATCGTTAATGCCTCTGCAATTTCTCCAGTTACTTCCTCCAGAACCCGAAGGTGCATTCCATCATGTCCAAGAGATTTATCCGCCCTCAAACGATTAAGCTTTCTGAGCATCTTCTCAGTCTTAATTTTCACTGCACAAACTTCACTTCCCTGACACTCTTGAATGTCCAGTGTACTGCAGACATCTTCTACTGTGAAGACTGACGCAAAATATGCATTCAGTTCCTCTGCCATCTCTGCATCTCTCATTACAATACGTCCAGCGTCATTTTGTATTGGTCCTATATCTACCCTCAATTCTGTTTCACCCTTTATATACTTAAAAAAGCTTTTAGTATCTTTTTTGATATTAGTCACCAGCTTCCTTTCATAATTCATCTTTTCCTTCCTGATGACCTTCTTAGCTTCCTTCTGCAAGTTTTTAAAAGCTTCCCAATCCTCTATCTTCCCACTAGCTTTGGTTTCCTTGTATGCCCTCTCTTTTGCTTTTACTTTGGCTCTGACTTCACTTGTCAGCCACGGATGTGTCCTTCTTCCCTTTGAAAGTATCTTCTTATTTGGAATATATCTGTCTTGCACTTCCCTCATTTTTCGCAGAAACTCCAGCTATTGCTGCTCTGCTGTCCTTCCTGCAAATGTCCCTTTCCAGTCAACTTCGACCAGCTCCCCTCTCATGCCATTGTAATTTCCTTTATTCTGCTGAAATACTGACACATTGTATATTAATTTTTCCCTCTCAAATTGCAATGTGAACTCAATCATATTCTGATCTCTAGGGGTTCCTTAACCTGAAGTTCTCTTTATCACCTCCGGATTATTGCATAACACCCAATCCAGCACAGCCAAATTAAAAACAAGGAGATAATAAAACACTAGTCAGGCCACACTTGGAGCATTGTCAACAATCTTGAGCCCCATATCTCTGAAAGGATGTGTTGTCATTGGAGAGAGTCCAGGGCAGATTCATGACACTGATCCAGGGATGAATGAGTTAACATATAAGCCCATAAGACCATAAGACATTGGGAGCAGAATTAGGCCATCTGGCCCATCAAGTCTGCTCCACCATTCAATCATGGCTGATCCTGTTTTCTATCTCCTCCTCAACCCCAGTTCCCGGCCTTCTCCCCGTAACCTATGATGGCATGTCCAATCACGAACCTATCAATCTCTGCCTTAGTGCACCCAATGACCTGGCCTCCACAGATGCACATGGCAACAAATTCCCAAAATTCACCACCCTCTGGCTGAAGAAATTTCTCGGTAGCTCTGTTTTGAAAGGGTGCCCCTCTATCCTGAGGCTGTACCCTCTTGTCCTGGACTCCTCCACCATGGAAAACATCCTTTCCACATCTACTCTGTCTGGGCCTTTCACCATGCGAAAGGTTTCAATGAGATCCCTCCTCATCTTTCTGAATTCCACTGAGTACAGACCCAGAGACATCAAAATGTTCCTAATATGATAACCCTTTCATTGCTGGAATCATCCTTGTGAACCTCCTCTAGACCCTCTCCAATGCCAGCACATCTTTTCTTAGATGAGGAGCCCAAAACTGTTCACAATACTCAAGGTGAGGCCTCACCAGTGCCTTATAAAGCCTCAGCATCACATCCCTGCTCTTGTATTCTAGACCTCCTGAGATGAATATTAACATGGCATTTGCCTTCCTCATCACGGACTCAGCCTGCAATTAATCTTCAGGGTGTTCTGCACGAGGACTCCCAGGTCCCTTTGCATCTCAGATTCCTGGATTTTCTCCCCGTTTATAAAATAGTCCACACATTTATTTCTACTACTAAAATACATGAGGAGTGTTTGGCAGCTTTGGGCCTGTACTCACTGGAATTTAGAAGAATGCATGGGGGGATCTCATTGAAACCTACAGAATGTTGAAAGGACGAGATAGGGTGGATGTTTTGCATGGTGGGGAATCCAGCACTAAAGGGCACAGTCTCAAAATTGAGGGGTGACCCTTTAGAACAGAGGTAAGGAGGACATTTTTAACCAGAGAGTTGTAAAACTGTGGAATGCTCTGCCCCAGACTGCGGTGGAGGCCAAGTCCATGCGCATGTTTAAGGTGGAAGTCGATCGTTTCCTGATCGATCAGGGCATCAAAGAATATGGCGAGAAGGCAGGTGTATGGGGGTGAGTGGGATCTGGGATTAGCCATGATGGAATGGTGGAGCAGTCTTGATGGGCTGAATGGCCTAATCCTGCCCCTATGTCTTATGGTCTTATGAGGGGATAGATAAAGATAATGCACAGTCTTTTTCCCCAGATCTCAGGGATCAAAAACTAGACAGCAATGGTTTATTTAAGATGAGAGGGGGAAACTGTAAACTGGAAGTAAGGGCAACTTCTTCACCCAGAGAACAGTGGGTGTAGAATAGGGAGGTACTGGCCCTTCGGCCCATAATGTGGTGCTGAAGTTTTAAGACCATGCCCGGCCTGCTGAGTTCCTCCGGCATTTTGTGTGTTGCTGCTTTGGATTTCCAGCATCTGCAGAATTTTTCATCTTTGCTACCTACCTGTGTTGTCAATGAATTAAGACCATAAGGTACAGAAGCAGAATTAGGCCATTTGGCCCATCGAGTCTGCTGCACCATTTCATCATGGCTGATCCATTTTTTATAGCCCCAGTCTCCTTCCTTCTCCCATATCCCTTCATGCACTGACCAATCAAAAATCTATCACCCTCTGCCTTAAATATACATAAAGATTTGGGCTCCACAGCTGCCTATGGCAATGAATTCCACAGATTCACCACCTTCTGGCTAAAGAAATTCCTCCTCATCTCCCCCCTAAAAGGACACCCCTCTATTCTGAGACCATGTCCTCTGGTCTTAGACTCTCCCACCACAGGAAACATCCTCTTCACATCCACTCTATCAAAGCCATTCAATAGATTTCAATTAGTTCACCCCTCATTCCTCTGAATTTAGCTGAATACAGACCCAGAACCATCAAACACTCTTTATACGACAAGACATTCAGTCTTAGTATCATTTTTGTGAGCCTCCTTTCAACCCTCTCCAGTTTCAGCAACATTCTCAGATAAGGGACCCAAATCTGCTCACAGTAATCCAAGCTTTGCTTTAATACTCTAATCCTCTCAAAATGAATGCTAACACCATCTAGAAGATTCTGAGAGGCAGGGCTTATGAACATTTGGAGAGGCATAATATAATTAGATTATGAAGACACGCAGTCCTCTTTTATTGTCATTTAGTAATGCATGCATTAAGAAATGATACAATATTTAGGGATAATCAGCGTGGCTTTGTCAAAGGCAGGTCGTGCCTTACAAGCCTGATTGAATTTTTTGAGGATGTGACTAAACACTTTGATGAAGGAAGAGCAGTAGATGTAGTGTATATGGATTTCAGCAAGGCATTTGATAAGGTACCCCATGCAAGGCTTATTGAGAAAGTAAGGAGGCATGGGATCCAAGGAGACATTGCTTTGTGGATCCAGAACTGTCTTGCCCTCAGAAGGCAAAGAGTGGTTGTGGACGGGTCATATTCTGCATGGAGGTCGATGACCGGGGATCTGTTCTGGGACTCTTACTCTTTGTGATTTTCATAAATGACCTGGATGAGGAATTGGAGATAAGATACAAGACTGGTCTGAGAAGTGGCAGATGGAGTTCAACACAGATAAGTGTGAAGTGGTTCATTTTGGTAGGTCACATATGATGGCAGAATATAGTATTAATGGTAAGACTCTTGGCAGTGTGGAGGATCAGAGGGATCTTGGGGTCCGAGTCCATAGGACGCTCAAAGCTGCTGCTCAGGTTGACTCTGTGGTTAAGAAGGCATACGGTGCATTGGCCTTCATCAATCGTGGAATTGAATTCAGGAGCTGAGAGGTAATGCTGCAGCTATATAGGACCCTGGTCAGACCCCACTTGGAGTACTGTGCTCAGTTCTGATCGCCTCACTACAGGAAGGATGTGGAAACTAAAGAAAAGGTGCAGAGGAGATTTACAAGATGTTGCCTGGATTGGGGAGCATGCCTTATGAGAACAGATTGAGTGAACTCAGCCTTTTCTCCTTGGAGCGACGGAGGATGAGAGGTGACCTGATAGAGGTGTATAAGATGATGAGAGGCATTGATCATGTGGATAGTCAGAGGCTTTTTCCCAGGGCTGAAATGGCTAGCACGAGAGGGCACAGTTTTAAGGTGTTTGGGAGTAGGTACAGAGGAGATGTCAGGGGTATGTTTTTCACGCAGAGAGTGGTGAGTGCATGGAATGGGCTGCCGGCGATGGTGGTGGAGATGAATACGATAGGGTCTTTTAAGAGGTGGTAAGGGCATGTTTGGCACAGCTTTTTGGGCCAAAGGGCCTGTATTTGCTGTAGGTTTTCTAAGTTTCCATTATATTCGCCTTCCTCACCACCAACAACCTGCAGATTAATTTTAGAGAATCCTGCCTGAGGGCAAATGCAATGTTAACATTCATTTCAAGAGGTCTAGAATACAAGAGCGGGGATGGGATGTTGAAGCTTTAAGGCACTGATGAGGCCTCGTATTGAGTATTGTCAACAGTTTTGGTCTCCTCATCTAAGAAAATATGTGCTGTCATTGGTGAGGGTTCAGGGGAGGGTCATGGAATAATTCCGGAGATGAAAGGGTTATCATATTAGAAATAAGACCATAAGGCGATAAGGCATAGGAGCAGAATTAGGTTATCTGGCCCATCGAGTCTGCTCCGCCATACAATCATGACTCAATACAGGCTCTCCTGACCACAATGTTGTGCCGACCATGTAACCTACTCTAGAGACTGCCTAGAATTTCCCTCGTGCATAGCCATCTATTTCACTAAGCTCCATGTACCTATCCTAGAGACTCTTAAAAGACCCTATTGTATCCACGTTCACCACCGCTGCCAGCAGTGCATTGCACACAACCACCACACTCTGTGTGAAAAACTTACCCCTGACATCCCCTCGGTACCTCTTTCCAAACTGTGCCCCCTCGTGTTAGCCATTTCAGCCCTGGGAAAGAGCCTCTGGCTATCCACACGATCAATGCCTTTCATCATCTTATACACCTCGATCCGGTCACCTCTCATCCTCTGTCACTGCATAACACCCAATCCAGAATAGCTGATCCTCTAGTGGGTTTAACCACAAGCTGCTCTAAAAAAGCCATCTCATAGGCATTCTACAAATTCCTCCTCTTGGATTCTGGCACCAATCTGAGTTTCTAATCTATCAGTGCATTGAAGTCCCCCATGAAACTATTGTAACATTATCCTTTTTGACATGCATTTTATATCTGCCACTGTAATTTGTAGCCCACATTCTTACTACTGTTTGGAGGTCTGAACAGCTGATCCCCTCGTGGGCTCAACCAGGAGCTGCTCTAAAAAGCCATCTCGTAGGCACCCTAAAAATCCCCCTCTTGGAATCCAGCACCAAGCTGATTTTCCCAATCTACGTGCACATTAAAATCCTTATGACTGTTGTAACATAGCCCTCTTGGCACGCTTTCTCTATCTCCCATTGTAATTTGTGGACCACATCCTTTCTACTGTTTTGAGATCTGTATACAACTCCCATCAGGGTCTTTTTACCCTTGCAGTTCTGTAGCTCTATACACAATGATTCATCACCGTCTGACCCAATATCACCTTTTTCTAATGATCTGATTTCATTTTTCACCCACCGAGCTCCACCAACCCTTCTGGCTACCTGCCTGTCCTTTTGAAACAATGTGTATCCTGGGACATTAAGCTCCCAGCTATAATCTTCTTTATCAGAGATTAAGGGAGCTGGGGCTTTACTCTTTGGAGAGAAGGAGGATGAGAGGAGACATGATAGAGGTGTACAAGATAATAAGAGGAATAGATAGAGTGAATAGCCAGCGCCTCTTCCCCGGACACCACTGCTCAATACAAGAGCACATGGCTTTAAGGTAAGGGGTGGGAAGTTCAAGGGGGATATTAGAGGAAGGTTTTTTACTCAGAGAGTGGTTGGTGTGTGGAATGCACTGCCTGAGTCAGTGGTGGAGGCAGATACACTAGTGAAGTTTAAGAGACTACTAGACAGGTATATGGAGGAATTTAAGGTGGGGGATTATATGGGAGGCAGGGTTTGAGGGTCAGCACAACATTGTGGGCCGAAGGTCCTGTAATGTGCTGTACTATTCTATGTTCTATGTTCTTTCAGCCACGATTCAGTGATGAACTCAATGTCATACATGCCAATTTGTGTCTGTGCTACAAGTTCATCTACCTTCCTATGTGTACTGTGTGCAGTCAAATATAACACCTTCAGTGCTATATTCATCACCCTTTATGATTTTCTCCCTCTTTAACAATGCAATATTTGCATCCTACTCTTTTATATAAACAGCAAGTAACAGGAATCTAACATCCAGCTCTGTGGCACACCTCCAGTAAGCAGCCTCCATTCTGACAAACAACGTTTCCCTGTCCCAACAAACACCCTCCCATTGTGCGTTGACTCGGATTCAGAGTTCCTCGTGGATGTGTACAGAACTTGAGCGAAGTTCACTGTCCACTTTACGTTAAAAGTAACTCGCCCTCCTGCAAGCTAAAAAATCTCAAAGCCCACTTACCTGTTAGAAAAATGAGCAACACTGCTGTGATTAGCAGCAGCCTCATGCTGTAGCTTCCAACAATCTCAATGTGAAATAGCAGTGGGTGAACGTTATCAGGCAGACCTGGGTTGTTCTGAGGAAATCCACAGCTGTGGGCAGTGTGCGGGACTCTTGCTGTGCACTTCACTACAGGGCGTGGACAAGCTCAAAGTATGTTCCGTCCGGGACCCATAGCAATTGTCCTCCCTTTCTTCCTGCCTCTTTCTTACTCTGTTGATAGTATTTCCCATACCTCTTCTTCCCTTCCTCTCTCTCCAACTCTCTTCCTTCACACTTCACAATCATACTCACTTCCCTACTGTATGTAGTCATTTATCATCCCTTATCCAATCGCACTCTCTCTCTCCTGCCCCTCTCTCTCTCACACTGTCCCGCTCTTTCATCAGCCATGATCTCATTGAACAGAAGAGCAGGCTTGATGGGGCAGATGGCCTACTCCTGCTCCTATATCTTATGTTCTCCATCACTCCCTCTCTCTTTCTCCCTCTATCCCTTTCTTCATCTCTCCCTCTCACACTCTCTCTCTTCATTTCTCTCTCCCATTCTCTCACTGCCTCTTTCTCTCTCACCTTTTCCTCATCCCCTCCCCTCACTCTGCTCTTTCACTTCATCCCTAACTACTTGCTACCTCTCCTCTGCCTTTCATACTTTCGGTTGTATCTTTATTCTACCCACTCCCCTCCCCACCTGCAGTCACAGTTTTGTGCTGGGGAGCAGCGTCAGCTCGAAACAGTTTAATTGCAAGAGGATGTGAGAAGTAACGGAAGTGCCTTTGGTTTGGCCCAGACCATAGACTGGATTGTGTTACGAGTGTGTAAATTCCTTTGTACAGACAGTCTTCCTGTAGGTTTTCACAAACAGAACGGTGTGAAGCATTTTATGTTTAAGAAAAACCATGATTACTCAATTGTTGTGCTCGAAACACAGAACACAGAACTAAATGTAATTAAGTCTTCATGTCAGACCAGCCTCTTAAAATGAGCTACAAGTCAGTGTTGGAGGTTATGATTATGCAGATAGAAACACAGAAAAGCTACAGCACAATATCGACAATTCGGCCCACTATGCTGTGCCAAACATGTCCTTGCTTTAGAAATTACTAGGGTTACCCACAGCCCTCTATTTTTCTAAACTCCATATACCTAACCAAGAGTCCATTAAAAGACCCTATTGTATCCACCTCCACCACGCCGCTGGCAGCCCATTCCACACACTCACCACTCTCTGTGTAAAAAACTTACCCCTGACATCTCCTCTGTACCTACTCCCCAGCACCTTAAACCTGTGCCCTCTTGTGGCAACCATTTCAGCCCTGGGAAAAAACCTCTGACTATCCACATGATCAATGCCTCTCATCATCGTATACACCTCTATCAGGTCACCTCTCATCCTCCGTCGCTCCAAGGAGAAAAGGCCGAGTTCGCTCAACCTATTCTCATCAGGCATGCTCCCTAATCCAGGCAACATCCTTGTAAATCTCCTCTGCACCCTTTCTATAGTTTCCACATCCTTCCTGTAGTGAGGTGACCAGAACTGAGCACAGTACTCCAAGTGGGGTCTGACCAGGGTCCTATATAGCTGCAACATTACCTCTCGGCTCTTAAACTCAATTCCACGATTGATGAAGGTCAATGCACCGTACACCTTCTTAACCACAGAGTCAACCTGCACAGCTGCTTTGAGTGTCCTATGGACTCGGACCCCAAGATCCCTCTGATCCTCCACACTGCCAAGAGTCTTACCATTAATACTATATTCTGTCATCATATTTGACCTACCAAAGTGAAACACCTCACACTTAACTGGGTTGAACTCCATTTGTCACTTCTCAGCCCAGTTTTGTATCCTATTGATGTCTGGCTGTGCAGAGGAGGTTTACAAGGATGTTGCTTGGATTGGGGAGCTTGGCTTGTGAGAATAGGTTGAGCGGGTAACTTCAACTTCCCATTTCATACAGAGAGTGGTGAGTGCGTGCATTAGCTGCCAGCAACGGTGGTGGCCTTGGGGGACAGATAAGTGGGTAACAGTCAGGAGAGGGAAGGGCAAGAATCAGATACTAGAGTCAATATCCCACTTAAAAATAAATATTGCTCCTTGAGTACTCCTGTGAGGGGATGGCCGACCTGGGGGAAACAGCAATGGCCGTGCCTCTGGCACCGTGTCTGGTCCTGTGGCTCAGAAGGATGGGGAAAACACAGAAACATAGAAAATAGGTGCAGTAGGCCATTCGGCCCTTCGAGCCTGCACTGCCATTCAGTATGATCATGGCTGATCATCCAACTCAGAACCCTGCACCAGCCTTCCCTCCATACCCCCTGATCCCTTTAGCCACAAGGGCCATATCTAACTCCCTCTTAAATATAGCCAATGAACTGGCCTCAACTGATTCCTCTGGCAGAAAATTCCACAGATTCACCACTCTCTGTATGAAGAAGTTTTTCCTCATCTCGGTCCTAAAAGGCTTCCCCTTTATCCTCAAACTGTGACCCCTTGTTCTGGACTTCCCCAACATCGGGAACAATCTTCCTGCATCTAGCCTGTCCAATCCCTTTAGGATTTTATATGTTTCAATCAGATCCCCCCTCAATCTTCTAAATTCCAACGAGTATAAGCCTAGTTCATCCAGCCTTTCATCATATGAAAGTCCTGCCATCCCAGGAATCAATCGGGTGAACCTTCTTTGTACTCCCTCTACGGCAAGGATGTCTTTCCTCAGATTAGGGGACCAAAACTGCACACAATACTCCAGGTGTGGTCTCACCAAGGCCTTGTACAACTGCAGTAGTACCTCCCTGCTCCTGTACTCGAATCCTCTCACTATAAATGTCAGCATACCATTCGCCTTTCTCACCGCCTGCTGTACCTGCATGCCCACTTTCAATGACTGGTGTATAATGACACCCAGGACTCGTTGCACCTCCCCTTTTCTTAATCAGCCACCATTCAGATAATAATCTGTTTTCCTGTTTTTGCCACCAAAGTGGATAACTTCACATTTATCCACATTAAATTGCATCTGCCATGAATTTGCCCACTCACCTAACCTATCCAAGTCACCTTGCATCCTCTTAGCATCCTCCCCCAAGCTTCGTGTCATACGCAAACTTGGAGATGCTGCATTTAATTCCCTCATCCAAGTCATTAATATATATTGTAAACATCTGGGGCCCCAGCACTGAGCTTTGCGGTACCCCACTAGTCACTGCCTGCCATTCTGAAAAGGTCCCGTTTATTCCCACTCTTTGCTTCCTGTCTGCCAACCAATTCTCTATCCACATCAATACCTTACCCCCAATACCGTGTGCTTTAAGTTTGCACACTAATCTCCTGTGTGGGACCTTGTCAAAAGCCTTTTGAAAGTCCAAATATACCACATCCACTGGTTCTCCCCTATCCACTCTACTAGTTACATCCTCAAAAAATTCTATGAGATTCGTCAGACAGGATTTTCCTTTCACAAATCCATGCTGACTTTGTCCGATGATATCACCACTTTCCAAATGTGCTGTTATCACATCTTTGATAATTGACTCCAGCAGTTTCCCCACCACCGATGTTAGGCTAACCGGTCTATAATTCCCTGGTTTCTCTCTCCCTCCTTTTTTAAAAAGTGGGGTTACATTAGCCACCCTCCAATCCTCAGGAACTAGTCCAGAATCTAAAGAGTTTTGAAAAATTATCACTAATGCATCCACTATTTCTTGGGCTACTTCCTTAAGCACTCTGGGATGCAGACCATCTGGCCCTGGGGATTTATCTGCCTTCAATCCCTTCAATTTACCTAACACCACTTCCCTACTAACATGTATTTCCCTCAGTTCCTCCATCTCACTGGACCCTCTGTCCCCTACTATTTCTGGAAGATTATTTATGTCCTCCTTAGTGAAGACAGAACCAAAGTAATTATTCAATTGGTCTGCCATGTCCTTGCTCCCCATAATGAATTCACCTGTTTCTGTCTGTAGGGGACCTACATTTGTCTTAACCAATCTTTTTTTTTCACATATCTATAAAAGCTTTTACAGTCAGTTTTTATGTTCCCTGCCAGTTTTCTCTCATAATCTTTTTCCCCTTCCTAATTAAAGGAAGAAGGCGGTAGTGATAATAGACTCTATAGTTAGGGGGTCAGTCAGGCGATTCTGTGGATGCAGGAAAGAAACACGGATGGTAGTTTGCCTCCCTGGTGCCAGGGTCTGGGATGTTTCTGATCGCGTCTACGATATCCTGAAGTGGGAAAGTGAACAGCCAGAGGTCGTGGTACATATTGTTACCAACGACATAGGTAGGAAAAGGGAGGAGGTCCTGAAAACAGACTGCAGGGAGTTCGGAAGAAAGGTGAGAAGCAGGACCTCAAAGGTAGTAATCTCGGGATTACTGCCTGTGCTACGCAACGGTGAGTCTAGGAATGGAGTGAGGTGGAGGATAAATGTGTGGCTGAGGGACTGGAGCAGGGGGCAGGGATTCAGATTTCTGGATCATTGGGACCTCTTTTGGGGCAGGCGTCACCTGTACAAAAAGGATCGGTTGCACTTGATTCGCAGGGGGACCAATATCCTAGCGGGGAGGTTTGCTAAGGCTACTGGGGAGAGTCTAAACTAGAATTGCTGGGGGTTGGGAACTGAACTGAAGAGACAGAGGAAAGCTCACATATGGACAAAGCTTGGAGACAGTGTGAGAGGGAGGATAGGCAGGTGATAAGGAAGGGATGTGCTCAGACCAATGGTTTGAGATGTATCTATTTTAGAAGCATCATGAACAAAGCGGATGAGCTTAGAGCGTGGATCAGTACTTGGAGCTATGATGTGGTGGCCATTACAGAGACTTGGATGGCTCAGGGACAGGAACGGTTACTTCGAGTGCCAGCTTTAGATGTTTCAGGAAGGACAGGGAGGGAGGCGAAAGAGGTGGGGGCGTGGCACTGTTGATCAGAGATAGTGTCACGGCTGCAGAAAAGGTGGATGCCATGGAGGGGTTGTCTACGGAGTCTCTGTGGGTGAAAGTTGGAAACAGGAAGGGGTCAATAACTCTACTGGGTGTTTTTTATTGACCACCTGATAGTAACAGAGACAGGTGTAGTAATAACACTGTTGTCATGGTGGGAGATTTTAATTTTCCAAATATTGATTGGCTTCTCCCAGAGTGAGGGGTTTAGATGGGATGGATTTTTTTAGGTGTGTTCAGGAAGGTTTCCTGGCACATTACGTAGATAAGCCTACAAGAGGAGAGGCTGTACTTGATCTGGTATTGGGAAATGAACCTGGTCAGGTGTCAGATCTCTCAGTGGGAGAGCATTTTGGATATAGTGATCACAATTCTATCTCCTTTACTCTCACATTGGAGAGGGATAGTAACAGATGAGTTAGGAAAGCGTTTATTTGGAGTAAGGGAACTATGAAGCTATCAGGCAGGAAACTGGAAGCATAAATTGCGAACTGAAGTTCTCAGGGAAATGTGAGGCAAAAATGTGGCTAATGTTCAGGGGATATTTGCGTGGCATTCTGCATAGGTATGTTCTCATGAGACAGGGAAAGGATAGTAGGGTACAGGAACTGTGGTGTACAAAGGCAGTTGAAAATTCAGTCAAGAAGAAAACAAAAGCTTACGAAAGGTTCAAAAAACTAAGTAATGATAGAGATCCAGGAGATTATAAGTTTAGCAGGAAGGAGCCGAAGAATGAAATTAGGAGAGACTGAAAGGACCATGAGAAGGCCTTGACAAGCAGGAATAAAGCAAACTCAAAGGCATTCTACAAGTATGTGAAGAGCAAGAGGATAAGACATGAGAGAATAGGGCCAATCAAGTGTGACAGTGTTAAAATGTGTATGAAACCGAAGGAGATGGCTGAGGTACTTAATGAATATTTTGCTTCAGTATTCACTACAGAAAAGGATCTTGGCAATTGTAGGGATGACTTACAGCTGATTGAAAAGCTTGAGCATATAGTCATGAAGAAAGAGCTTTCAGACAATAGACAATAGGTGCAGAAGTAGACCATTCGGCCCTTCGAGCCTGCACCGCCATTCTGAGATCATGGCTGATCATCTACTATCAATACCCGGTTCCTGCCTTGTCTCCATAACCCTTGATTCCCCTATCCATAAGATACCTATCTAGCTCCTTCTTGAAAGCATCCAGAGAAATGGCCTCCACTGCCTTCTGAGGCAGCGCGTTCCACACCTCCACAACTCTCTGGGAGAAGAAGTTCCTTCTCAACTCAGTCCTAAATGACCTACCCCTTATTCTTAAACCATACCCTCTGGTACTGGACTCTCCCAGCATCTGGAACATATTTCCTGCCTCTATCTTGTCCAATCCCTTAATAATCTTATATGTCTCAATCAGATCCCCCCTCAATCTCCTTAATTCCAGTGTGTACAAGCCCAGTCTCTCTAACCTCTCTGCGTAAGACAGTCCGGACATCCCAGGAATTAACCTAGTGAACCTACGCTGCACCTCCTCCACAGCCAGGATGTCCTTCCTTAACCCTGGAGACCAAAACGGCACACAATACTCCAGGTGTGGTCTCACCAGGGCCCTGTACAAATGCAAAAGGATTTCCTTGCTGTTGTACTCAATTCCCTTTGTAATAAAGGCCAACATTCCATTAGCCTTCTTCACTGCTTTTGGAAAGCATCAATTTAGATAAGCCTCTGGGACCAGAAGAGATGTACGGCAGGCTAGTGTGGGAGGCGAGGGAGATATTGCTGAGCCTCTGGCAATGATCTTTGCATCATCAATGGGGACGGGAGAGTTTCTGGAGAATTGGAGGGCTGCAGATGTTTTTCCCTCATTCAAGAAAGGGATTGGAGATAGCCCAGGAAATTAAAATCCAGTGAGTTTTACTTCAGTGTTTGGACTGTACATGGTAAAGATTCTGAGAGGCAGGATTTATGAACATTTGGAGAGGCATAATATGATTAGGAATAGTCAGCATATCTTTGTCAAGGGCAGGTCGTGCCTTACAAGCCTGAATGAATTTTTTTGAGAATGTGAAACAAAAACACATTGATGAAGGAAGAGCGGTAGATGTAGCGTATATGAATTTCAGCAAGGCATTTGATAAGGTATTCCATGACAGGCTGATTGAGAAAGTAAGGAGGCATGGGATCCAAGGAGACCTTGCTTTGTGGATCCAGAATTGGCTTAATCAGAGGAGGCAAAGAGTGGTTGTAGACAGATCGTATTCTGCATGGAGTTCGGTCACCAGTGCAGTGCCTCCATGATCTGTTCTGGGACCCCTTCTCTTCGAGATTTTTATAAATGACCTAGATGAGGAACTGGAGGGATGGGTTAGTAAATTTGCTGTTGTTGGGGGTGTTGTGGATAGTGTGGAAGGCTGTCAGAGTTTACAGCAGGTCATCGATAGGGTGCAAAACTAGTCTGAGCAATAGCAGATGGAGGTCAACCCAGATAAGTCTGAGGTGGTTCATTTTGATAGGTCAAATATGATGGCAGAATGTAGTATTAATGGTGAGACTCTTGGCAGTGTGGAGGATCAGAGGGATCTTGGGACACTCAAAGCTGCTGTGCAGGTTGACTCTGTGGTTAAGAAGGCTTACAGTGCATTGGCCTTCGTCAATTGTGGGATTGAGTTTAAGAGCCGAGCGGTAATGTTACAGCTTTATAGGACCCTGGTCAGGCCCCACTTGGAGCACTGTGCTCAGTTCTGGTCACCTCATTACAGAAATGATGTTAAGACCATAGGAATGGTGCAGAGGAGATTTACAAAGATGTTGCCTGTATTGGGGAGCTTGCCTTATGAAAGCAGGTTGAGTGAACTCAGCCTTTTCTGTTTGGAGCGACGGAGGATGAGAGGTGATCTGATAGAGGTGTACAAGATGATGAGAGGCATTGATCATGTGGATAATCAGAGGTTTTTTTCCCAGCGCTGGAATGGCTAACACGAGAGGGCACAGTTTTAAGGTGCATGGAAGTAGGTACAGAGGAGATGTCAGGGGTAAGTTTTTTACGCAGAGGGTGGTGGGTGTGTGGAATGGGCTGCCAGCGACGGTGGTGGAGGTGGATACGATAGGGTCTTTTAAGAGACTCCTGGATAGGTACATGGAGCTTAGAAAAATAGAGGGCTATGGGTAACCCGGGGTAATTTCTAAAGTAAGTACATGTTTGGCACAGCATTGTGGGCTGAAGGGCCTGTATGGTGCTGTAGTTTTTTTGTTTCTAAATTACAAGCAGAGTAAACAAAGGAAATGCAGTAGATGTGGTATACTTAGATTTTCAGAAGGCCTTTGGCAAGGTGCCACACGTGAGGCTGCTTAGCAAACTAACAGCCCAAGGAATTACAGGGAAGCTGCTTGCATGGTGGAGCATTGGCTGATCGGCGGCCAACAGAGAGTGCGAATAAAGGGATCCTATTCTGGTTGGCTGCCTGTTACCAGTGGAGTTCCACAGGGGTCTGTGTTGGGACCGCTGTTTTTTACAATGCTTGTCAATGATTTGGATTAATGGGATTAATGGATTTGTAGCTAAATTTGCCGATGATACAAAGATAGGTGGAGGGGGGTAGTGTTGAGGAAACAGAGAGCCTGCAGAGAGACTGAGATAGTTTAGGGGAATGGGCAAAGAAGTGGCAAATGAAATACAATGTTGGAAAGTGTATGGTCATGCACTTTGCTGGAAGAAATAAACAGGCAGACTATTATTTAGATGGGGAGAGAATTCAAAATGCAGAGATGCAAAGGGACTTGGGAGTCCTTGTGCAGGATACCGTAAGGATTAACCTCCAGGTTGAGTCGGTGGTGAAGAAGGCGAATGCAATGTTGGCATTCATTTCTAGAGGTATAGAATATAAGAGCAGGAATGCGATGTTGAGGCTCTATAAGGCACTCGTGAGCCCACACTTGGAGTATTGTGTGCAGTTTGGGCTCCTTATTTTAGAAAGGATATACTGACATTGGAGAGGATTCACAGAAGATTCACAAGAATGATTCCAGGAATGAAAAGGTTACCGTATAAGGACCGTCTAGTAGCTCTTTGGCTGTATTCCCTGGAGTTCAGGGTAATAAGGGGGTATCTCATAGAAACATTCCGAATGTTAAAAGGCCTGAACAGATTAGATATGGTAAACAACAGGAATTCTGCAGATGCTGGAAATTCAAGCAACACACATAAAAGTTGCTGGTGAACGCAGCAGGCCAGGCAGCATCTCTAGGAAGAGGTGCAGTCGACATTTCAGGCCGAGACCTTTCAGTTAGTCCTGACAAAGGGTCTCGGCCTGAAACGTCGACTGCACCTCTTCCTAGAGATGCTGCCTGGCCTGCTGCATTCACCAGCAACTCTTATGTGTGTTGCTTAGATATGGCAAAGTTATTTCCCATGGTAAAGGAATCTAGGACAAGAGGGCACGACTTCAGGATTGAAGTGTATCCATTTAAACGCAGAAAAATTACTTTAGTCAGAGGGTGGTAAATCTGTGGAATTTGTTGCCACAAGCGGCTGTGGAGGCCAAGTCATAGAGTGCATTTAAGGCAGAGATAGATAGGTTCTTCATTAGCCAGGGTATCAAAGGGTATGGGGAGAAGGCAGGGGAGTAGGGGATGACTGCAAGAATTGGATCATCCCATGATTCAATGGTGGAGTAGACTTGATGGACCAAATGGCCTGCTTCTTCCCCTATGTCTTAGGGTCTTAAAAGGGAAGAAGTCCTGAAAGCAGATTACAGGGAGTGAGGAAGTAAGCTGAGAGGTAGGATCTCAAAGGTAGTAACCTCAGGATTGCTGCCTGTGCCACAGTAGTGAGGATACGAATGGAATGAGATGGCAGATAAATGCAGTGAAGAATTGGAGTACGGGGCAGGATTTCAGATTTCTTGATCATTGGAACCTCTTCTGGGACAGGTAGGAAATATACAGAAGGGATGGATTGCACTTGAATGTGGGAGGACCAATATTTTTGCCGGCAGGTTTACGAGAGCCATTGGGAGTGGTTTAAACTAATATGGCAGGGAGATGGGAACCGGGATGATAGAGCTGAGGATCAGCCAACAGGTTTACAAGTAGATGCTGGGTGTAACACAAATGTAAAGAAGGGCCAGCCAGTGATTGGGTACAAATGCAGACAGAGCAAAGAGTTAAATTGTGACACAGTGGTAAAATTCAAACGGATAAAGTATGCAGGACTGAAGATGCTGTACCTCAATGCGTGTAGCATTCAGGATAAGGTGGATGAATGTGTGGCACATTTAGAGATCAGTCAGTATGATGGTGTGGGCATCACTGGGACGTGGCTGAAAGAAGGTCATAGTTGGGAGCCTAACATCAAAGAATGTACCTTGTAACGAAAGGACAGGCAGGAAGGCTTCCTTCCTCATTCCCTGTACTCTGCTTTCAGGACCTCTTCCCTTTTTCAACCTATGCCATTGGACTTTCAGAAGGCCTTTGACAAGGTGCCACACATGAGGCTGCTTACCAATTTAAGAGCCCATGGTAATACGGGAAATTTACTAACACGTTTAGAGCATTGGCTGATTGGAAGAAGGCAGCGAATGGGAATAAAAGGATGTTAGTCTGGTTGGCTGCCAGTGACTAGTGGTGTTCCACAGGGGTCGGTGTTGGGACCACATCTGTGCAAATCTGGGCAAGTCTGGGGAATTCACCCTCCCACCCCACCAAATGTGTGACATTGAAGTGTACGTCCCTCAAATCCCCGTTTCTGTGAATGCTGCGTGATTTGTTACCCTGTTACAAATCAGTACCATGAAATAACAGAGGGTACACCACATAAAATTAAAAGATCTAACTTTATAATTCGTAATTTAACTAAAGGGTTAGTAAAGAAAAAATAAAGGAAAGAAGAAGGGCCCATTTTAAATGAAGCAGTTTAACGTGCACAAGTTGGAGCTCACGGTTTCCCCTTCGCTGATCCTCCTCGATCTCCCCAGACCTCATCGAATCCCGGCCCCACTCTGGGTCAACTCCTCCGATTTCTCCTCTCCGGCATCTTCTCTCTTCTCCCCTCTCAAAAGCCCCAACCTTAGTGTCCCTCACCAGAGGAACCTCCCCTGAATCCGTTCATCCCCACTGGATGGGACACATATCTCCCGGTTCTGAACTTCAACGGTAACCCAAACAAGCAGCTTACACAGAGAGCAGGAAAAACATGAGCCATGTCAAGCAGGGCTCGCCCACCAAAAGTCATGTCCCCATGACTCGGAAATAACTTGTCATCCCATTATTAATAACACTACTTTCAAAAGAATTTTCTGATGTCAGAAGTTGCAATCCATTTGTAAAGGGTAGTGACATATCTCACTATCTGGACAGCCGTAGCTCTCTGTTCCCCGAGTGCTACATAGGCCAGCCTATCTGGGGGTCTCCTGATTATCTGAGACCTCCTTACCCCATCACCTACTCCGTGGGATATTGCTGGTCTACCTAGTGAGGCCTCCCCCGGTCTATCACTCGTGCCCTCCTGCAACGCGGACCCTTCTGCCACTTGGCTGAACTGCCTTTTATCCCCTTCACGGTCCTGCTGAAACCCAGCCTGTCCACAGATAGTCCCCCTGGTTTCAGCAGATGCAGCATGAGAAGGGTTGGGGATCTCTTCCTCAATCAGTGGAGAGTTAGCAAAAGGCAGCACATACCACACCCCCATTTCTTCATCCTCCGAGTCCGAATCCCATTCAGGGGCGGGGGCTGCTCTAATCGCTCCTGCTGTTGGTACTTCAGTCACCCCACGTTGTTGCAGAGTCCCCCTACTAAGTATCAGCCCCAGGTCGGGCTCTGGGTCAACCCGCATGTCTTGTCGTGGAGGCAGAAGGTGGTTCTGGTGGAGAATCTTGACAGGCCCATTCCCATCCTCTGGCTTCACCCTGAAAACTGGTACATTTGACACCTGACTCTCCACCACATGGGGAGTAGCCACCCAGCGTTCAGCCAATTTACACTCCCCAGGAGGCCACAAATTCCTGATGAAGACTCGGTCTCCCGGCATGAGTTGGGAGAACGTAACGTTTTGATCATAGCTCCTCTTATTTCCTTGATTCTGCCTGGCAGCCGCGACCCTGGCTAATTCATAAGACTTTTTTCAGCTCCTTTCTCATATCAGACACATTCTTCAGATAAGTCTTCGGTGGTAGGTCTTCCTCGCCAGTCCCAAAACAAAGGTCGATGGGCAACCTCGCCTCGCACCCGAAGTTGTATAAGGTGATGAGAGGCATTGATCTTGTGGATAGTCAGAGGCTTTTTCCCCAGGGCTGAAATGGTTGCCACAGGAGGACACAGGTTTAAGGTGCTGGGGAGCAGTTACAGAGGAGATGTCAGGGGTAAGTTTTTTACGCAGAGAGTGGTGAGTGTGTGGAATGGGCTGCCGGCAGTGGTGGTGGAGGCGGGTACGATAGGGTCTTTTAAGAGACTCCTGGATAGATACATGGAGCTTAGAAAAATAGAGGGCCATGGGTAAGCCTAGGTAGTTCTAAGGTAAGGACATGTTCGGCACAGCTTTGTGGGCCGAAGGGCCTGTATTGTGCTGTAGGTTTTCTATGTTTCTATTAGATAATATGGTGAGTAGCCGGTAGCTTCATTGTGTGTACAGTTGTAGCAGTGGACAAGATATCCAATATGTTGACTCCACTTGTTCTTCTTGCTGATTTCCAAGGTTCTGAGCATGTCTAGCAAGGTCCCATTAAACCTCTCGGGCTGGGGATCACCCTGCAGATGATAACAGTCTGTCCTCAACTTCTCGATCCAAGCACGCTGAGTAGCTCATGTGTGAGCCTACTCCGGAAAATCCCGTCCCTGATCACTATGTACCTGCCTGGGGAGGAAATAACAAATGAAATACTTCTCCCGTAACACTGTGGCCACCGTGGATGCCCTCTGGTTGTTGGTAGGGAAAGCTTGCTCATATCGGTGTAGTGATCCGTGATGACCAAGACATTGGCCATGTTGCTGGCATCTGGCTCTATTGACAGGAAATCCATACACACCAGGTCAAGGGGCCCTGTACTCTGCAAGTGGGACAACGGAGCGGCCCTCGTAGGTGGTGCCTTCGCATGCGTGACCTGCCGTACTCTTCGACACCTGGCTTCATTCGGGGCCAACAAAACCACTCTCTGAGTAATCCATTGGTCTTTGCAATCCCATATGGCCAGAATGGCTTCAAGGCAATCCTCCGATACTTCTCAGGCTGGGAATGCCAAGGTCAGTCTGGAGGCAACGTGACCCGGTTAGGATCTGGTTCCTCGACTCCATTCTGGGCCATTCTCTCAGTAATGGAGCCACTGCCATGTGCTTCATCTTCTCCACTTGGGCCATATCTCCCTTACTGACTGCTGACCAGATGGTACCAATGCCTGGGTCATCTCGCTGAGCAGCTGCCACTTACATAGAAACATAGAAAACCTGCAGCACAATACAGGCCCTTCGGCCCTCAAAGTTGTGCCGAACATGTCCCTACCTTAGAAATTACTAGGCTTACCCATAGCCCTCTATTTTTCTAAGCTCCATGTACCTATCCGAAAGTCCCTTAAAAGACCCTATCGTATCCACCTCCACCACCGTTGCCGGCAGCCCATTCCACGCACTCACCACTCTCTGCGTAAAAAACTTACCCCTGACATCTCCTCTGTACCTACTTCCCAGCACGTTAAACCTGTGTCCTCTTGTGGCAACCATTTCAGCCCTGGGAAAAAGCCTCTGACTATCCACACGATCAATGCCTCTCATCATCTTGTACACCTCTATCAGGTCACCTCTCATCCTCCCTCACTCCAAGGAGAAAAAGCCAAGTTCACTCAACCTATTCTCATAAGGCATGCTCCCCAATCCAAGCAACATCCTTGTAAATCTCCTCTGCACCCTTTCTATCGTTTCCAAATCCTTCCTGTAGTGAGGCGACCAGAACTGAGCACAGTACTCCAAGTGGGATCTGACCAGGGTCCTATATAGCTGCAACATTACCTTTCGGCTCCTAAATTCAATCCCACGATTGATGAAGGCCAATGCACCGTGTGCCTTCTTAACCACAGAGTCAACCTGTGCTGCTGCTTTGAGTGTCCTATGGACTCAGACCCCAAGATCCCTCTGATCCTCCACAATGCCAAGAGTCTTACCATTAATACTATATTCTGCCATCATATTTGACCTACCAAAATGAACCACTTCACACTTATCTGGGTTGAACTCCATCTGCCACTTCTCAGCCCAGTTTTGCATCCTATCAATGTCCCACTGTAACCTCTGACAGCTCTCCACACTATCCACAACACCTCCAACCTTTGTGTTATCAGCAAACTTACTAACCCATCCCTCCACTTCTTCATCCAGGTCATTTATAAATATCACAAAGAGTAGGGGGTCCCAGAACAGATCCCTGAGGCACTCCACTGGTCAGCGACCTCCATGCAGAAAATGACCTGTCTACAACCACTCTTTGCCTTCTGTGGGCAAGCCAGTTCTGGATCCACAAAGTAATGTTCCCTTGGATCCCATGCCTCCTTACTTTCTCAATAAGCCTTGCATGGGGGTACCTTATCAAATGCCTTGCTGAAATCCATATACACAACATCTACTGCTCTACCTTCATCGATGTGCTTAGTCATATCCTCAAAAAAATCAATCAGGCTCGTAAGGCACGACCAGCCTTTGGCAAAGCCATGCTGACTATTCCTAAACACATTATGCCTCTCCAAATGTTTATAACTCCTGCCTCTCAGGATCTTCTCCATCAACTTACCAACCACTGAAGACTCACTGGTTTATAATTTCCTGAGCTATCTCCACTCCCTTTCTTGAATAAGGTAACAACATCCGCTACTCTCCAATCCTCCGGAACCTCTCCCAACCCCATTGATGATTCAATGATCATTGCCAGAGGCTCAGCAATCTCCTCTCTCACTTCCCACAGTAGCCTGGGGTACATCTCATCTGGTCCTGGTGACTTAATGAACTTGATGCTTTCCAAAAGCTCCAGCACATCCTCTTCCTTAATATCTACATGATTAAACTTTTCCGTCCGCTGCAAGTCAACCCTACAATCACCAAGATCCTTTTCTGTAGAGAATACTGAAGCAAAGTATTCATTAAGTGCCTCTGCTATCGCCTCCGGTTCCATACACACTTTTTCACTGTCACACTTGATTGGTCCTATTCTCTCACGTCTTATCCTCTTGCTCTTCACATACTTGTAGAATGCCTTGGGGTCTTCCTTAATCCTGTCCGCCAAGGCCTTCTCATGGCCCCTTCTAGCTCTCCTAATTTCACTTTTAAGCTCCTTCCTGCTTGTCTTATAATCTTCTAGCTCTTTATCATTACCTAGTTTTTTGAACCTTTCGTAAGGTCTTCTTTTCTTCTTGATGAAATTTACAACAGCCTTTGTACACCACGGTTCCTGTACCCTATCATCCTTTCCTTGTCTCATTGGAACGAGTCTATGCAGAACTCCACGCAAATATCCCCTGAACATTTGCCACATTTCTTCCATACACTTCCTTGAGAACATCTGTTTCCAATGTCTGCTTCCAAGTTCCTGCCTGATAGCCTCATATTTCGTATGATAACCTCATACGACTATTGTGCTTGTGAATATGCATGTGCCATTTAATTATTATTTCATTGTGATAGTACTTCAGTCCATTCGTTCCATCGTAGTGCTTGTCGAGATTTAGACACAACACAGTAACACCTTACTGTCCATCTGCTTTCTGCCTTGCCTGAGAAAATGGACTGTCGAGTCAATATTCTTTTTATATTTACTTGTTCTTTTCAGCCACAGTGTTGGCTTTATTTTCCGTTTGAGAGTTTTAGTTACCGGCCCTGTTTGGTCGAGCATTTGTTGTTTTCTTTTCCCTTTAACACTGTTCACATTGAAGTCTGTGAACCGTCGACCCGCATCCGTGTCTCTGACACCGCACTTGGGCCATGTCCAAACTGGGTGACACTTCATCCAATGATTTATAAAGATCACAAAGAGATGGGGTCCCAGAACAGATCCCTGCAGAACACCGCTGGTCACTGACCTCCATGCAGAATACAAACTATCCACAACCACCCCTTGCCTTCTGTGGGCAAGCCAATTCTGGATCCACAAAACAAGGTCTCCTTGGATCCCATGCCTCTTGACTTTCTGAAGGAGCCTTGCTTGGGGAACCTTACCAAATGCCTTACTGAAATCCATATACACTACATCCACTGCTCTACCTTCATCAATGTGTTTTGTTACATCCTCAAACAATTCCATCAGGCTCGTAAGGCACGACCTGCCTTTGACAAAGCCATGCTGACTATCCCTAATTAGATTATGTGTCTCCAAATGCTCTCAGGATCTTCTCCAATAACTTGCCTATCACTTGTCAGAGTCACTGGTCTATAATTTCCTGGGTTATCTCTACTCCCTTTCTTGAACAAAGGAACAACATTTGCAACCCTCCAATCCTCCGGTACTTCTTCCATCCCTATTGATGACACAAAGATCATCGCAAGAGGCTCAGTAATTTCCTCCCTCACTTCCCACAGCAGCCTGGGGTATTTCTCATCCGGTCCCAGTGACTTACCTAACTTAGGAGGGAGGAGAAGATGGCGGCGCGAGGCAGTGCATGCGGCCACTCCGAAATGATATCGTATTTGTAAGTAGGATGCCGTGCACAATCCTGATTTGACAGAGACAGACGTGAAGAAGCACGGAGGAACACCTGGAGAAACTTCTGAAATGCCCGCTTCGCTGCTGCTGCTACTGTGCGATCGAGAATCTCTGGAGGGGAAGGCCCCAAGTCCTCAGCTTTGCCTATTGCCTGTTGCCGGGGCCGGGGTCAAAGCGCTTGGCAGAGATGGTGCTCGGTGCTCAGTGTCGGAGGGCTGGTCAGAGGCTCGAAGTTTTCGGACGGACTCAAGAGTCGGACTGTGGTCGGGTGCTTCCAGGATGCTGCATTGGCAAGTTTGCGGCGCTGGAGGTTCATGGCAGGGAGAGTTTCTCCCTTCTACTGTCTGCGTGAGATGATGGGACATTCAAGAAAATTTGAGACTTTTTTTTACTGTGCCCATGGTCTGTTCTTTATCAAATTACTGTATTGCTTTGCACTGTTGTAACTATATGTTAGAATTATGTGGTTTTTGTCAGTTTTTCAGTCGGTTTGTCTTGTGTTTCTGTGATATCATTCTGGAGGAACATTGTATCATTTCTTAATGCATGCATTACTAACTGACAATAAAAGAGGACTGCATGTCCTCATAATCTAATCTAATCTAATCCAATACTTTTCGAAAACTCCAGCACATCCTCTTTCTTAATGACTCACTGATGCAGATTAGGAAATTTAGTGTGTTGCAGTACCGCTTTCATCCAGAGGGCGGGGATGGCGAGCGGTCAGTTTCACTGTGCAGGATCGCCCCCTGCTGCTGGACGCCGGTACTGCAGGAAGGGCAGAAACAAAATGTAATTGCCGGGAACAGGCGCAAGAATTTATTGTGTCCGGAATGTGGGGGTCGGCAGCAGGAACGACTCTTACTGCCCATCGACTGCCCCTGAGAAGGTCGAAACGAGCGACGTCAGCTTACAACATTTTGTAGGTTAATGAGCAGTTACAACATTTTGTTTCTACCCTTACAAAGCATTGTACGCACTCGCCACTCTCTGCATGAAAATCTACCTCTGACAGCCCCCTGTACTTTCCTCCAATCTCTTAACATTATGCCCCCTCCTTTTAGCTGTTGCTGCCCTGGGAAATGCTTCCTATGGCTGACAACCCTCTGTGTGAAAATCCCTGTTAAGTCTTTTCCTTCTCACTTTATACCGATTAGTTCTTGATTCCCCAGTCGGGGCAAAAAATAGGTCTGGCTAATTAAAACTGTCACCGGAGTTCGAACCTTATCACCAACAACTTAAAGTAAGCACTAGCGTCGGTGACAGCGAACGTTATATTGTTACAGGATGTAAAAACTCATCCCATTCGAGTGTCTCCGTAGCCCAGCGGTTACCGTAACGCTATTACAGCGCCAGTGGCCCGGGGTCAATTCCTGCTGCTGTCTGTAACTTTGCATGTTCTTTCTGCGTGGGTTTCCTCCGGATACTCCGGTTTCCTCCCACATTCCAAAGGTGTACAGGTTCGGGCATGCTATGTTGGCGCCAGAAGTGTGTTGGCATTTGCGGGCAGTGCCCAGGGCAATCCTCAAACTGTGTTTGTGATTGATGCACAATGACCCGTTTCACTGTATGTTTCAATGTACATGTGACAAACAAAGCTAACTGTTAACTTTAAATTCACGACCGCTGTTGAGGGGCGGATATCAGCCAGTGAAGATAGTGTGCTGGAAAGGATGAGGCGACAGTGAACGGAGGAGTTTCACATCATGAACGGTTTAACAGGGGATGGTTTCCAGTGGAAGATAAGGCAGTAGATGGTTTAATGGTAGGAAGATGGCGGAGGGGAAAGAAATGGTTTCTGCATCTGTAGATCTCGGTCGGATGGATGTTCATTCAACTGTAACTCAGTCGAGGGGCTGTGGGGTTGTGCGGGAAGAAAAAGGTGGCAGGGGAGAGGCTGGGGACCGTAGGTGAGTAATCCATCACTTCCCGATCGGGTGGGCGAGGCTGTTGTCTCTCACCGCACTCCCGGACAGTATTCCTGTCTCAGTTGGAAATGCTCCTTGTCACACTGGAATTCGTGGGACCTTCTTCTGAAATGAAACAAACGTTTCGCGCCTTGTAAGCCATTATGATGACAGACAACCCAACAAATCCTATACTTCCAGAGCTGGGAGTGCTCAGGAATTCTGTGGAACTCCCAGACCCTGGCCAAGGCAGTCAGTATGAAGATGCAACCTCAAACCCCATGGAGAGGGTTGAGTCCAACAAGGGGGCCGAGCAAAATGCGCCTGTTTTGTGCCGTAAGGTAAAAACAATCATCTCAACCTTCAACGCAAACACCATCCGCCTCTTGCCTCGATGCACAGAGTTGGCATCACAGGCAAGCAGCCACGAGATCTCCATCCTGGGGATCCAAGAACACCGTCATGTACACCCTGACGAAGAGATGAGGTTCACAGAGCTTGAGGGGATGCAGCTCATCACCTCGTCGGCATGGAGAGAGCCGACGAGGATGTTGGCACAAGGTGGAGTAGGGCTGATATTGAACCAGTGTGGGTTAAGAGTTAGAATCAGAATCAGGTTTATTGTGACTGACATATGTTGTGAAATTGGTTGTTTTGCGGCAGCAGGACAGCGCAGTAAATAATTTTACTACGTGTTGCATTGCATGGTGCAAACTAGTGTGGTACTGTCATGGTCCACTCAGAAATCTGATGGCGGAAAAAACAAGGTGTTCTTTGGTGTAAAACATTGAGTGTGTGTCTTCAGGCTCCTGTACCTCTTCCTGATGGTATCAGTGAGAAGAGGGTGGTGCTGGATGGCGAGGATCAAACAAACCCACTATGGATTTTCCAGTCCTCTGGGATCAGGCCAGAATCAAGTGATACTTGAAAGATCATGACCAATGCACACAAAATGCTTCAGGTAATTCGACGGGCCAGGCAGCATCTGTGGAAGGAAACAGAGTTTCGAGGGGGAAATGTCGACTGTCCATCTCCCTCCATAGATGCTGCCTGAGCCCCCCATCCCCACCCAGTGAGAACCCAGACAATCCCCACCATCCAGCAGTTCAGGTGCTGCAATGAAAAACTTGCCTGCAGCAGCATCACAGACACAGACAACGGCAGAAAACCTAAATTCTAGGTAAATTATTAGATTAGATTTGATTAGATGATTAGATTATGAGGACATTCAGTCCTCGTTTATTGTCATTTAGAAATGCATGCTTTAAAAATGATACAATGTTCCTCCAGAGTGATATCACAAGAAACACAAGACAGACCAAGACTAAAACTGACAAAACCAAGTAGTTATAACATATAGTTACAACAGTGTAAAGCAATACCATAATTTGATAAAGAGCAGACCATGGGCACGGTAAAAAAAAGTCTCAAGTCCCGATAGCCTCATCTTTTCACGCAGACAGTAGAAGGGAGAAACTCTCCCTGCCATGAATCTCCAAGCGCCGCAAACTTGCCGATGCATTGGAACCACCCGACCGCAGCCGACTCTGAGTCCGTCTGAAAACTTTGAGCCTCCGACACCGAGCACCATCTCTGCCGAGCACTTCGACCCCACCCCGGCCGCCGAGCAACAAGCAAAGCCGAGGACTCAGGCCCTTTCCCTCCGGAGATTCTGGATCACACAGTAGCAGCAGCAGCGAACCAGGCATTTCAGAAGTTTCACCAGATGTTCCTCCGTTATCTCATGTTTGTCTCCATCAAATCAGGATTGTGCATGGCACCCTACTTGACAGATAACAGACATCGCCACCAGAGTGGCCGCTGCGAGCTGCATCGCGCCGCCATCTTCTCCTCCCACTAAGAGACAAGTTCAAGACAGCAAAGAAGATTCTCTTTGCCACCTACAACTGACTGAAGGAAGAGGAACTAACTGAGAGGATTAGAGAGGTAATGAAGACAAGCAGCATGGAGAAGCATGGTGCCTAGTCAATGAGATTAGCACACGGAAGAAGTCCCCATCAGGTCAAATAAGTGGTAAAACAGCAAAGGACCATGTCCAGACATGGTTTACCCACTTTAAGAACCTGCTGGGAAGCCCTCCAACGATCACAGATGATGAAGAACGATATTAACGCAAGTCAACATCGATGATGGCCCATTCACCATTGAGGAACTGAAGAAGGCCAAGTAAGCATTCAAACAGGCAGGGGCGCTGGACCAGATGGGATACCACCAGATGTACTGAAGAACTGTGACCGGACCGACATCTTGCTGGACATATGTAACACGGCACTGATGAATGGTGACAAACCAGAACAGTGGTCACTCTCATACATTATCCCAGTCCCCAAGTCTGGATCCCTCACGAAGACAGATAACTACCGCGGTATCAGCTTGACCTGCATCTTAGAAAAGCTATACAATCAGATGATCTTGAACAGGATTCGCACAGCCATTGACCCTAAGAGTGCGTGGAAAAGGCTGCTGGTGATGGTGGTAGAGGCAGACCAGGGATTCCCTGCTGGACTGTCCTGTTCCCCTCCCTGTCTTTTCCCCCCCTCGCCCGACTCTTTGACTGGATACCCCGCCTGTATCGCTGAAGTCTTACCGCTGGAGCAAGACTGAAGCCTTGTTAGGTCAAGTTAAGAAACTGTCTGTTGTTGTGAGGAATTGTCTCTCTGTGCCCATGCCTTCGCTAGGTAGGTCCGGCCATTTGCCGCTACCTAGTGTTGGGATCAGTCTCTGTGTCCAGGCCTTCGCTAGGTGGGTCCGGCCGTTTGCCGCAACCAAGTGTTGGGATCCGTCTCTTCATGTTCAGCGTTCTGTGTATGAGTCCTGACCCCATGTCCTGTTCCTACGGAGGGGTCCTGGCTCTGTGTTATGTGTGTGAGTCCCGGCCCTACGTCCTGTTCCCAGGGAGGGGTCCCAGCTCTGTGTTATGTGTGTGAGTCCCAGCCCCATGTCCTGTTCCTACGGAGGGGTCCCGGCTCTGTGTTCCGTGTTCCTGTCTCTTCTAGTCCAAGACTCCGTGCTCCTGAAGGCCCTCGTCCAGTCCGTGCCTAGCCCAGTCCTATCCGAGTCCTGTCCATGTGCCTTTACCTGTCCTTGTGTCTCGCCCTACCCAGGAGTTCCTCACCCAAGCCATGTCCAGTCCTGTAGCCTCCTCTTGTCCTCACTTAGTTCTGGAGTCTGAGCCCCAGTCAAGTCCTAGGTTCTGGGTCCTTGCCCAATCTCTGGCTCGGAGCCCATACCCAAGTCTCGAAGTACCCTAGACCTCAAGACTAAGACCCCAGCCTGCAGACCTCAAGACCAAGACCCCAGCCTGTCTCCAATCTTGGGCCTCAAGACCAAGACCCCAGTCTGTCTCCAAGCTCAGGCCTCAAGACCCCAGCCTCCAGTCCTGCAGTCATGTCATGTCCATGCCTGGTTCTGGGGCCCGAGCCCAATGCAAGACCCAGATTGTGGGTCCTTGTCCAGTCTCTTGCTCAGGGTCCAAGCCCAAGTCTGCGTTCTTGTCCCTGTTCCTTGTCTGTATCTTGTCACATCCCTACTCTAGTCAAGTCCTGTTTGTTGTACTTCAGTGTCTGTGTCTTGCATTTGGGTGCGTTCCCAGTGCCCCCATTGTGACAAGTTAGGCTGCATCTGGAGTATTGCATGCAGTTCCAGTCACCCCTTTTATAGGAAAGGTGTCGAGGCTTTGGATTGGGTGCAGAAGAGGTTTGCTAGGATGTGGCCTGGATTAAAAGGCATCTACTGTGAGAGGATGGACAGAATTGTAATGTTTTCTCTGGAGCACTGGAGGCTGAAGGAGATCTGGGTGGTGGGGTGGGTGGGTTATGAGATTATGAGAGGCAGAGATGGAGCAGATAGACAATATCTTCCAAGGGCTGAAATATCTAATACCAGAGGACATGCATTCAAACTGAGAGGGGTAATTTCAAGTGGCAAGGTTGTTTTAAAAAGTCTGTTTATTTATTTACAGAGGGGTTGGTGAGTGGCTGGAATGTGCTGCCTGGGTAGTCATTGAGGCAGAAGATTAGAGACTTTTAGATCCAATTAGATAGGCATGTGAATGTGAGAGAAGTGAAAGATGGTGGACATGTAGAAGAGATTAGTTCACCATTTACTTGGTGCAGAACAACATTGTCCTGTTCATTGCATTATGCTCTGTCTTGCTCTCTTCACTTGCTAACATTTGTGATTCATGTGCAAGAACTCAGAACTCGGTTTATTATCAGTGACATAAGACAGGACATATATTGATTTGTGGCAGCAGGACAGTGCAAAAAGAAACATCTAGAAGTTACAAAGATAAATAAAGCGCACATGTAAAAGGTGATGAAGAGTTAGTGTTAAGACCATAAGATACAGGAGCTGAAGTAGGCCATTTGGCCCATTGAGTCTGCTCCACCATTCAATCATGGGCCGATCTAATTCTTTCAGTCATCCCCACTCCCCTGCTTTCACCCCATACCCTTTGATGCCCTGGCTAATCAAGAACCTATCTATCTCTGCCTTAAATATACCCAATGACTTGGCCTCCACAGTCGCTTGTGGCAACAAATTCCACAGATGTACCACCTTCTGACTAAAGTACTCGGTTCTAAAGGATGTCCTTTGTGGTGTTGATGTATCTTTGACCGTCACCGAGGACTTTGTGGAGATGGTGCCCATGACAAACACCACAACGGCGAATGACATTTTCTCCAGCCACATCAAGGCCTTGGACAGACTGGCGGTTGACTGGAGTCACACTGTCAGCGTGGCAACAGGTGGCACACCGTCCATGGTCGGGGAAAAGGCAGGTGTTGTTGTGAACCTCAGATAGAAAGTTCAGACAGAGATTCCAGAGCAGGAATTCTGGAATTTTGCTTGCATTATACACCAAGAGGTGTTACGTAGCAGGAGCCTGAAAATGGACAATGTCATGGACGTAGTAATCAAAACGGTTCATTTTATTAGAGCCAAGGGACTCAACCATCGGCAATTTGACACTCTTTTGTCTGAAAGTAATATTGGACACGGCCTACCCTACCACACTGAAGTCTGCTGGTTGAGCAGAGGGGTTGTGATCAAATGTTTGTTTCAATTACGTGCGAAAATTGGACTATTCATGAATGAGAAAGAGAAGCCAGTGGCAAAGTTGGATGACCCAGACTGGCTTCATGATCTTGCATTTTTGGTGGATATAACAGAGCACTTAAATGTGTTTAATGTTAACATGCAAGGCCGCAACGAACTTATTACGGAATACTACGACAGCATTCGTGCCTTTCAAATTAAATTAGGCCTGTGGGAGATGCAGCTGTCCCGGAGCAACCCAGCTCATTTCCCCTCTTTGCAGTCTGTGCCTGTCGCTCATGGGAATAATGACAATATGGACAGGTACAAGGACAAAATATCACCGCTGAAAAGTGAGTTTCAGAATCGTTTCCAGGTCATCACTCAGCTCGAGAAGAAATTCTCACTATTTTGCTCGCCATTTGCCATCAACGCAGCATCAGATGTGCAGGAGGAACTCCAAATGGAACTAATTGAAATTCAGTGTAACTCGGCTTTGAAGTATAAATTTGAGACCGTGGGTCTGGACTCATTCTATCAATACCTGGGACTGATGTTCCCCAAGATGACAGACTTTGCCTCAAAGATCCTTTGCATGTTCGGAACAACATATCTCTGTGAGCAGGCGTTCTCCATAATGAACATGAACAAATCCAAACTGCGCTCGCAGCTGACACACAGACATCTAAATGACATTATGAAAATCACAACCGCCCAGAAACTGGTCCCTGATGTTGACAGGCTGGTTAAAGCCAAGAGATGTCAGGTGTCTGGAAGCAGCAAGTGAAAAATGAGTGACACTGTTCGATGCACTGTGACATGTAAGCAAAATGCATGATGAAATATTGAGTGTCATAATATTGTGATTCATTCATTTTCTGACTATTATTGTAAATGTGATCACTTCAATAAAACTTAGAGGCTAACTGTGTTGATTGTTTGAGTTTGATTACTGGACGCAGGCTAATAAAAATTAGGTGCAGTTGTGTAGCCTACATTTACAATTTGCTTCCTTAGGTCTACATTTTTGTCTGCTAGTGTCTGATTTCATATGTTTTATTAATGGAAAGGGTGTGGTTCCCAAAACAATCTTAGCCAAAATAGCATTGGTTTTTCTCTCTCTCAACACAACTTTCTTGTAGCCTATGACTGTAAGTTAATACCAATCATAAAAATAATGCTTACTAGGCATTCTTCATCATAAGAAACGAAATTCGTAAAGTGAAACACTTTGTAGTTATAGCAGAGACTGGGACACGTGAGAGGTTGTTGAAAAAACGAAGGTAACGAAAGCTGTGGGAACACACGCACGCACAACTGATCCAGCCCGCATGAAGTCGCATTTTGTCCAATCAGCCCGGCCCGTGACCTAAAATGAGTTTGGCACCCCTGATCTATGTACTGGCAAATAAAGCTCTCTTTGATGTATTTTAATAAGTCCTTTTCCAATCCATATGCACAAAGGCAATCCAATTAAATCCTTCAACTCTTAGCATTTAAAATCTCTCACCTCTTTTACACCAACGTCCTCTTGTTTTTAAGCACCTTCTTCCTGAGAAAACAACTATGCTTTCACTTTATCCTGCTCCATAAGTATCTCCAGTGCTGCAGGTCACTGCATCAAAATGCATTTCTGGACATTCATCTGCTTCGAAGGCCATTTGCCAAATCTCAGCCCAAGTTGCTAGATGATCCTCTCTGAACTATCTGCAGCACTACCTATTTTAGTGTCATTTGCGATGTGTATATTCATATATAAATTTCAAACAACTTTTGTCCCAGAACGGACCCAGTGACACATCAGACAAAAATACCCTCTACTCTGAGAAACAAAAAATCATACTCTGCTTCCTACCACTGTGGTAATTATGAAACCAATCTGCCCCGTCCCTCGGGATTCCATGCAATCTAACCTGTTAGATTAATCTGCCATGAGGGACTTTGTCAAAGCCCTTGCTAAAATCCATACAGAGAACATGCACCATACTATTTGCATTTACAATCCCTGTTACCTCCTTGAAATAGTCCAAGGCATGACTCCCTGACGCAATTTTCTGCCTTGTTTTTGTTTCCTATTTTAATCAACAGTCGCAAGTCAGCCCCTCTGCAGTTATCGGAAACCTCGTTTGTGGACAGGTGTGAAGCAAAAACCACTTGAGGCTCTCTGCGAAATATTCCCTAAATTCCCAGTGAGTCCCACTCGTTCAGGCCCCGGGAATTTCACAAACTCAATACACTGAGAGGTTGTAACACCTCCTCCCTGATAGTTCACTTAGAAAACATAGAAACATAGAAAATAGGTGAGGGAGCAGGCCATTCGGCCCTTCGAGCCTACACCGCCATTCTGTATGATCATGGCTGATCATCCAACTCAGAACCCTGTACCTGCCTTCCCTCCATACCCCCTGATCCCTTTAGCCACAAGGGCCATATCTAACTCCCTCTTAAATATAGCCAATGAACTGGCATCAACTGTTTCCTGTGCAGAGAATTCCACAGATTCACCACTCTCTGTGTGAAGAAGTTTTTCCTAATCTCGGTCCTAAAAGGCTTCCCCTTTATCCTCAAACTGTGACCCCTTGTTCTGGACTTCCCCAACATCAGGAACAATCTTCCTGCATCTAGCCTGTCCAATCCCTTTAGGATTTTATACGATTCAATCAGGTCCCCCCTCAATCTTCTAAATTCCAATGAGTATAAGCCTAGTTCATCCAGTCTTTCATCATATGAAAGTCCTGCCATCCCAGGAATCAATCTGGTGAACCTTCTTTGTACTCCCTCTATGGCAAGGATGTCTTTCCTCAGATTTGGGGACCAAAACTGCACACAATACTCCAGGTGTGGTCTCACCAAGGCCTTGTACAACTGCAGTAGTACCTCCCTGCTCCTGTACTCGAATCCTCTTGCTATGAATGCGAGCATACCATTCGCCTTTTTCACCGCCTGCTGTACCTGCATGCCCACTTTCAATGACTGGTGTACAATGACACCCAGGTCTCGTTGCACCTCCCCTTTTCCTAATCGGCCACCATTCAGATAATAATCTGTTTTCCTGTTTTTGCCACCAAAGTGGATAACTTCACATTTATCCACATTAAATTGCATCTGCCATGAATTTGCCCACTCACCTAACCTATCCAAGTCACCCTGCATCCTCTTAGCATCCTCCTCACAGCTAACACTGCCGCCCAGCTTCGTGTCATCCGCAAACTTGGAGATGCTGCATTTAATTCCTTCATCCAAGTCATTAATATATATTATAAACAAATGGGGTCCCAGCACTGAGCCTTGCGGTACCCCACTAGTCACTGCCTGCCATTCTGAAAAGGTCCCGTTTATTCCCACCCTTTGCTTCCTGTCGGCAAACCCATTCTCTATCCACAGCAATACCTTACCCCCAATACCGTGTGCTTTAAGTTTGCACACTAATCTCCTGTGTGGGACCTTGTCAAAAGCCTTTTGAAAATCCAAATATACCACATCCACTGGTTCTCCCCTATCCACTCTACTAGTTACATCCTCAAAAAATTCTATGAGATTCGTCAGACATGATTTTCCTTTCACAAATCCATGCTGACTTTGTCCGATGATTTCACCGCTTTCCAAATGTGCTGTTATCACATCTTTGATAACTGACTCCAGCAGTTTCCCCACCACCGATGTCAGGCTAACTCTTCTATAATTCCCCAGTTTCTCTCTCCCTCCTTTTTTAAAAAGTGGGGTTACATTAGCCACCCTCCAATCCTCAGGAACTAGTCCAGAATCTAAAGAGTTTTGAAAAATTATCACTAATGCATCCACTATTTCTTGGGCTACTTCCTTAAGCACTCTGGGATGCAGACCATCTGGCCCTGGGGATTTATCTGCCTTCAATCCCTTCAATTTACCTAACACCACTTCCCTACTAACATGTATTTCCCTCAGTTCCTCCATCTCACTGGACCCTCTGTCCCCTACTATTTCCGTAAGATTATTTATGTCCTTCTTAGTGAAGACAGAAGCAAAGTAATTATTCAATTGGTCTGCCATGTCCTTGCTCCCCATAATGAATTCACCTGTTTCTGTCTGTAGGGGACCTACATTTGTCTTAACCAATCTTTTTCTTTTCACATATCTATAAAAGCTTTTACAGTCAGTTTTTATGTTCCCTGCCAGTTTTCTGTCATAATCTTTTTTCCCCTTCCTAATTAAACCCTTTGTCCTCCTCTGCTGAACTCTGAATTTCTCCCAGTCCTCAGGTGAGCCACTTTTCCTGGCTAATGCTTCTTCTTTGGAATTGATACTATCCCTAATTTCCCTTGTCAGCCACGGGTGCACTACCTTCCTTGATTTATTCTTTTGCCAAACTGGGATGAACAATTGTTGTAGTTCATGCATGCGATCTTTAAATGCTTGGCATTGCATATCCACCGTCAACCCTTTAAGTGTCATTTGCCAGTCTATCTTAGCTAATTCACGTCTCATACCTCCAAAGTTACCCTTCTTTAAGTTCAGAACCTTGTTTCTGAATTAACTATGTCACTCTCCATCTTAATGAAGAATTCCACCATATTATGGTCACTCTTACCCAAGGGGCCTCTCACGACAAGATTGCTAATTAACCCTTCCTCATTGCTCAATACCCAGTCTAGAATAGCCTGCTCTCTAGTTGGTTCCTCGACATGTTGGTTCAAAAATCCATCCTGCATACATTCCAAGAAATCCTCTTCCTCAGCACATGTGGTCCAAAAGAACAACACTCATTTCTTGCATTTACTTCACTTCCATCAGCTACTAAACAATAAAAATAAAGAGATAATGATTAGAGATTCATTAAAAAATCTCTTTATTTCCTTTGTTGCACACACAGGTGGCCATGCTGGTCTCCAACAGCACTTAGTATCTCCCCAGTATCCTTTAACTATTCATATAACTATAGAATCTCTTAGGCATTTGTCTCATCTTGCCTTTCAGATCCTTCTCATATCCAGCTTTTACCTTCCTAACTTTAATACCTTTGTAGATATGAGGAGATTACCTGGTCCAAGATCATTTGTATGTGCAGCTTCTCAATCAAAGCTCTCAGTACCTCCGTTCAACCAGGTTCCTCAAGCTCTCAGTACCTCCGTTCAACCAGGTTCCTCAAACCTGCCTCAGTACCTCCGTTCAACCAGGTTCCTCAAACCTGCCTCAGTACCTCCGTTCAACCAGGTTCCTCAAGCTCTCAGTACCTCCGTTCAACCAGGTTCCTCAAACCTGCCTCAGTACCTCCGTTCAACCAGGTTCCTCAAACCTGCCTCAGTACCTCCGTTCAACCAGGGTTCCTCAAGCTCTCAGTACCTCCGTTCAACCAGGTTCCTCAAACCTGCCTCAGTACCTCCGTTCAACCAGGTTCCTCAAGCTCTCAGTACCTCCGTTCAACCAGGTTCCTCAAACCTGCCTCAGTACCTCCGTTCAACCAGATTCCTCAAACCTGCCTCAGTACCTCCGTTCAACCAGGGTCCTCAAACCTGCCAGTCTCGTCCTTTACCGGAAAAGGAACATGCAGGTCCCGAACACCTGACATCACACTTCCACTTGGCAAAAACACCCTTCCTCTGAACAAGCATGCCCAGTCAACCATTGTAAGATACCGCTTAACAGCTGGAACTGAGCTTGTTAATGGATTGCATTGTTCAGCACAACAATTTAAAGGCTATGCGAATTCTGGTTATTGGATCCAAAGTGCTTGCTGACGGACAATTCTGCCAGTTACCCTACATCATTTTTCAGCAGCAGACCCAGTGTTGTACATCTCAGGCACTGTCCTCCAGATCTTGATGAAAGAAGCTTTCTTAGGCACATTTCACAAATTTAATTGCTTTCCTGTTACTCTATAATTAGTCCAGTCAATATCACGAAGTTAAAATCTCTTACTCGTACTAACTTATCATCTTTACAACAATTGCAGTCTCTCTACATACCTGTGATTCCAATTCCTGCTGACTGTTGGCGTTCCTATAAAACCAAACGTTATCGATATGGCCTCACCAGACAACTCAGTTAAGAATGGTGTCCTCTCTACAGATCATTATTATGTCCCTTGTCCTCTGCAGGGTAATGCCTCCTCCCCTCTTCCCTGCATCTTTGTATCCTGGAACACTGAGCTGCCCATTCTGACCTTCCCTCAGTCATGTTTCTGTTATGACTGTGCTCGGACCATAAGACAAACGGGCAGAATTAGGCCATTCAGCCAAATACACTCTGCCCCTCCACATATAGATAGACAGATATACTTTATTGATCCCAAGGGAAATTTGGTTTCGTTACAGCCGCACCAACCAAGAATAGAGCGTAAATATAGCAATACAAAAACCACAAACAATCAAACAACAAAATGCAAACTATGCCAGATGGAAAATAAGTCCAGGACCGAAAATAAGATGGAAAATATCTCCGACTTGTCTGCAAACTTGGCCACAAAGCCATAATTCTGTCACCCAGGTCATTGACCTATGACATGAGAAGACGTGATCCAGCAGTCCCCAGAGTCAGTCACACCTGGGTTCATCCTCCTGACCTGTCAAGCCTCTTGCATTGAAGAAAATGCAGTTCCTCTCCTTTGCCCTGTGCTCCTGTCCCTCCTGTTGACTAAATTGCTCTCACTGGCGGCAGAATCACCCTCTGCTCAGGGTCAGACTCACTGCCACGCCCATTAATGATCTTCCGAGCATCACTCGCCAATCTGCAGGATATTGGTAATCTTTCAGTTCAGCAGCAAGCAATCTCTTGTGTACAGGTCTCCTGACCACAGAAGAAATTGCAGGAAACCAAGAACTTCAATCTTGGCCCCTGTATCAGCCTCTCAGTCACATATTCATCTGAATCATCATTCCATTTCCAACCTTACCAATATGTGGAAGTGGGAGTAACCTAGAGATTACTGCTCTTGAAGATGTGCTTTTTAAGCTGTCTCCTATTTCCCTATATTCACTGTGTATGAGCTCAACCCTCACTCTACCATGTTAGCTGCACCACGACCACTTGAGAATTTTCTGCAGCCACTCCGACACGCTCCTGACCCTGGTACTGAGGAGGCAACACACCGTCCTGCTATCTCTTTTACAGACACTGAATCTTGAGTCCTCTCTCAATTACTGTCCCGCCTGATCTCATCCTCCCCTTCTGGGCATCAGGGACAACACATTCAGTACCAGCAACCTGACTGCTGATGTTGTGTCAATCTACATCAGTATTCGGACCGCGTTCTTGCTGTGAGAGGAGCAGCCACTGTGCGACCGTGCACGTCTGACTTTTCCTTTCTATCTCCTAGTGGTCCCCAAACTTATCAGCAACCCGCCCCTTAGGTGTGACTATTTCACTCATGATCCGATCTCAGTACCCTAGATGATCCTTGTCTGGTCGATCACCACCTCCATTTCCTTCACACGTTCAGTCAGGAGCTGCAGACGGTGCAATTCCCTCATGTATAGTTATCAGGGACGCTTCCCGACTCCCTGATCTCCCACATCCCGAGACAAGCCATGTCATTGGCATAACTGCCATTCCAGATACTCCAACAGGGAGAGGGATGCGGTACAAAACCTCTGAAATTTGACTTTGCAGAGGAGAAACCTTCATCTTCCATTTCTCTGCCCACATTTCCAGCTGGTCCGTGTTCCGCTGAATCCTTTGGCATTCCTCCCCCCCCTCCCCACCCCCCGTCCACAACTGCACCAAAGTTGGTGTCAACTATGTCGTTTCCTGATTTGTCACTGTAGCCCTTGTTAAATGGGCAACAATATTGGCTCATCTGCAGCAACATGTGAAATTAAAAATACACTAGAAAGATCTCTGTGAAGGTCCCAGCAATCTGTAAACTTGCCTCACACTCTCAATAACTTGGAGTAATCCTATCCTGTCCTGGATATTTTACCACCTTCGTGTTCTTTGGTAGTCCCGACACTCCCACCAGCTGGTTCTCAATGTGCCGTGGAATATCAGCACATCCTTCCTGATCTTTCTTTCCTCCGTCACCTTCTGTTTAATGAACACTGATGTGAAGTATTCATTCGGTGATCTGACCACTTTTTCTGGCTCCAAGCGTACCTTCACCATTTAGTTGTTTACATTCCTGCTTTGTTTGTGGTGCTGCTTCTATTTTTAAAGTATGTACAAGGTGATTTGGTATTCTCTCCAGTCTTTCTGTTTAATTTGCATGTTGCTGCACATTCATTCAGGGCCTTGTCTAATTTCCACTTCCTAAACTTTCCTTATTGTTCCTTTTCCTTTTTGACTGCATTTGCAACATCTCTGATAATTCAATGTTCTTAGATTAGGTTCCTTGTCTTTCCCACTCACAGAAACCGTTTGAATGTTGAAACACTCATCTTTCAGTAATTCTCACAGGTCAGGTATGGGTTACAGCTGCTCCCGGTCACTACTCTGCCCAGATCCAACCTAACATAGTTCTCATGAGCTTGCAACACATTCAAGATGCTGGAGGAACTCAGCAGGCCACTCAGTATCTGTGGAAAAGAGTAAACTGTCAACGTTTCGGGTTGAGCCCCTTCAACGGGAAAAAATAGATCAGAAGTCAAGATACGCAGGTGGGGGAAGGTGAGGATGAAGTACAAGGTGGTGGATGATCATTAGCTTGCCCGTAGTTTAGCAAATTCCCACAAGCTTGTGTCCTTCTTTGGAGATGATTGTTCTCAAAATGGTCTTCCAGTTAAATTCAACAGTTACAAGGGTCATGCCCCAATGCAATGTTTCATTAGAGTCACTAATACATTTGCCATTAATGCCACCCCCGGACAGCGAATTCTACAAATTTTCTGTGTTTAAAAATATCCTCAGACACACCCCCCACCATTCACTTTAAAATTATGGTTCCTTGTTCTAGTCTCTTCCATCTTGGTAAAATTCTCTGGATGTCCAGTCGATTCATGCCTATAATGTTCTCTAGATCTTTCAAGTCCCCTCTCATCCTGCATCCCTCCAGAAAGAGAAGTTCAATCTTACTCCACCTATCCTCACAAGATATTTTCTGTGAAGTTCAACGATGAAGGAAAATTTATTGTTAAAATACAAATGCCAGCATATGCGTTTTGTTGTGTACATGCACAATAATTACAAACAAACACAAAGGAATCAATGAAAAACTGCACACAACAAAGATGGACAAAACACCAACGTACAAAGCACAACAAAGACAACAAATTGTGTAAATAAACAAAAAAAAACAAACAAAAATCATAATAAATATGAAGTAACTATCGAGAAAATTATCTGTGGGTTCTCTGAATGTGAGTTCATTATACTGATGAATGAAACTATCCTCTCTGCTGCAAAAGCCTGATAGTTAAGGGTTAACAGTTATTCTTGAATGTGGTGCTGTGGGACCAGAGGCTCCAGTAACTCCTTCTTGATGGTAACATTGAGAAGTGCGCTTCACCTTAATGATGTGGTTCCTTGATGACAGAAGTTGCTTTCCTGTAACTGCTCCCCATGTAGATCTGCTCAGTGGTGGTGAGGGCTTCACCTGTGATGGAATGGCTACACAGTCAACTTTTCAATAGCTATTCCATTCCAGAGCATTGGCATTTCAAAATCAGACCAGTCAGGCCATTCTCTACTCTTGATCTTTAGAACATTATCAATTTCTAGAAAAAATGCTAAATCTGCACAAACTTACATGGTATAGGCCATAAATGCTGGTAAATCTTCAGGATGCCAACAAATAAAACTCTGGTTAGGCCACACTTGGAGTACTGTGTCCAGTTCTGGTCACCTCACTTTAGGAAGGATGTGGAATCATTGGAAAGGGTACAGAGGAGATTTACCAGGATGCTGCCTGGTTTAGAGAGTATGCATTATGATCAGAGATTAAGGGAGCTTGGGCTTTACTCTTTGGAGAGAAGGAGGATGAGAGGAGACATGATAGAGGTGTACAAGATATTAAGAGGAATAGATAGAGTGGATAGCCAGCACCTCGTCCCCAGGGCACCACTGCTCAATACAAGAGGACATGGCTTTAAGGTAAGGGGTGGGAAGTTCAAGGGGGATATCAGAGGAAGGTTTTTTACTCAGAGAGTGGTTGGTGCGTGGAATGCGCTGCCTGAGTCAGTGGTGGAGGCAGATACACTAGTGAAGTTTAAGAGGCTACTGGACAGGTATTTGGAGGAATTTAAGTTGGGGGCTTATATGGGAGGCAGGGTTTGAGGGTCGGCACAACATAGTGGGCCGAAGGGCCTGCACTGTGCTGTACTATTCTATGTTCTATGTTGTAAATTCCGCTCCTCTGAGTCTCTACACCAAGATAATCTCAGAAAATATTGGGGAAATTACAGTCACACACTACTGTAATGTTTTTACAACTTTCCATAACCTGCCTACATTGCTGTTTCTCTTTCTGCCGGAGGCATTTCAAGAAACTTTGGAAATTGAAGCACATGTCATTCAATGTTCTCCTTTATCAATTCCCCTGAAAGATGTCCAGTGGGAAGGCAGAGATAGATTCCATGAATTGCTGTCCATTGTCAGGGTTGTACAGGTCTCTGCCTTTGAAATGCTGTGCTGGGAATGCACTCGTGTTTAACGGTGGTGTACAGTCCTGGGTGTGTACAGGAACGTGTGCTCAATGCACAGTGATGAGAGTTTTCTTGAGCAGTCACATATGCAGGGCATGTTTATACCAGAGATAGAGTAGCATGCAAATGTTTGGGCACCCCAGTCAAAATTTCTGTCACTGTGAATAGCTAAACGAGTAAAAGATGACCTGATTTCCAAAAGACTTAACATTAAAGATGACACATCTCTTTAATATTTTAAGCAGGATTACTTTTTTATTTCCGTCTTTTACAGTTTCAAAATAACTAAAAAGGAAAAGGGCCCGAAGCAAATGTTTGTGCGTCCTGCATGGTCAGTACGTAGTAACACCCCCTTTTGGCAAATATCACAGCTTGTAAGCGCTTTCTGTAGCCAGCTAAAAGACTTTCAATACTTGTTTGAAGGGTTTTCGCCTATTCTTCCCTGCAAAAGGTTTCTAGTTCTGTGAGATTCTTGGGCCGTCTTGCATGCACTGCTCTTTTGAGGTCTATCTACAGATTCTGGATGATGTTTAGGTCAGGGAACTGTGAGGGCCATGGCAAAACCTTCAGCTTGCGCCTCTTGAGGTAGTCCATTGTGGATTTTGAGTTGTGTTTAGGATCATTTTCCTGTTGTAGAAGCCATCCTCTTTTCATCTTCAGCTTTCTTACATTCGGTGTGATGTTTGCTTCCAGAATTTGCTGGTATTTAATTGAATTCATTCTTCCCTCTACCAGTGAAACATTCCCCGTGCCACTGGCTGCAACACAAGCCCAAAGCATGATCGATCCACCCCCATGCTTAACAGTTGGAGAGGTGTTCTTTTCATGAAATTCTGCACCCTTTTTTCTCCAAACATACCTTTGCTCATTGCGGCCAAAAAGTTCTATTTTAACTTCATCAGTCCATAGGACTGTTTAGATGCATCAGGCTTGTTTAGATGTTCCTTAACAAACTTCTGATGCTGAATTTTGTGGTGAAGACGCAGGAAAGGTTTTCTTCTGATGACTCTTCCATAAAGGTCATATTTGTGCAGGTGTCGCTGCACAGTAGAACAGTGCACCACCACTCCAGAGTCTGCTAAATCTTCCTGAAAGTCTCTTGGAGTCAAACGGGGGTTTTGATTTGCCTTTCTAGCAATCCCATGAGCAGTTCTCTTGGAAAGTTTTCTTCCTCTTCTAGACCTCAGCTTGACCTCCACCGTTCCTGTTAACTTCTATTTCTTAATTTCATAACGAACTGAGGAAACGGATACCTGAATACGATTTGCTATCTTCTTACAGCCTTCTCCTGCTTTGTGGGCATCAATTATTTTAATTTTCAGAGTGCTAGGCAGCTGCTTAGAGGAGCCCATGGCTGCTGATTGTTTTGCCAAGGTTTGACGAGTCAAGGTATTTATAAAGCTTTGAGATTTGCATCGCCTGGCATTTCCTAATGATGACTGTGAACAAGTTATAGCCCTAACAAGCTAATTAAGATCTGAGACCTTGGTGAAAGTTATCAGAGAGCTCAAATCTCTAGGGGTGCCCAAACTTTTGCATGGTGCTCCTTTCCTTTTTTTCACTCTAAAATTGTACAAAACAAAAGTAATACACTAATCTTGCTTAAAATGTTGAAAAGAATGTTTCATCTTTAACTTTATGACTTTTGGAGATCAGTTCATCTTCTAATCACTTAACTATTCATAGTAACAGAAATTTTGACCGGGGTGCCCAAACTTTTGTATGCCACTGTATGTCCTCTTCCCGTGCCGTACAGATGTTAAGTACAGTGCCGGCAATTTAAACATCATGTTTATCTGCATGTGGTCTGTGTCTGCTCATGGATTAAATCCTCCAAAGGATCTACCAGTCTAAATGGTTTGAATGACCCATCAGCACTCCCTTTTTAATATCAACACACCTGAGAATATCGCCATACCCCCCTTCCTGATCTTGCTTTCCTCCATATCCTTCTCCTTAGTAAAGCCCTTTGAATGCAAAGTATTCATTATTCACCTCCCATACTAACTCAGGCTCTAGGCTGAAAATCCTAACTTTTTCCTAGAGTGATCCTGTCCTCTCCCAACTATGCCGGTGTTTTCAGTGTATGCATAAGATGCCTTGGGATATCAATGAGGAGAATTCCTGGTCACTGTTCACTCTCCAGCTTCATAGTGTGATTTGTTTCTTGCTTCCTATGTTCCTCCAATGTTATGTCCAATTTTATCTTCCTAAACCTTCAACATGATTTCTCTTACTTTTTTAAATAAATACAATATTTTTCATCATCCTAAGTCTACTCAAGGATAGTCAATATGGACTTGTGAAGGGAAGGTCGTGCCTCATGAGCCTAATTGGGTTTTCTGAAGAGATAACAAAAAAAAATCATGAGGGTACAGCGGTAGGTTTGGTCTACATGAATTTTAGTAAGACATTTGACAAGGTATGCCACGAGAGACTCGTCCAGAAAGACATGGGGCATGGGATCAGTAGAATCTTGGCTCTTCAGATTTAAAAAAATGGCTTACAGGAAGAAAGCAGGGGGTAGTAGTGGAAGGAAAGTATTCTGCCTGGAGGTCGGTGACTAGTGGAGTGCCGCAAGGATCTGTCCTGGGACCCTGCTCTTTGTGATTTTTATAAACAACCTGGATGAAGAGGCAGGGAAGGATGGGTGAGTAAGTTTGCGGATGACACGAAGACTGGAGGAGTTGTGGATGGAGCTGTAGGTTGTCGAAGGTTACAAGAGGATATAGACAGGATGCAGAGTTGGGCAGAAAAGTGGCAGATGGAGTTCAATCCGGATAAGTATGAGGTGATGCATTTTGGAAGGACAAACCAGAAGGCTGAGTACAGGGTTAATGGTCGGTTATTTAATACTGTGGATGAACAGAGGGACTTTGGGGTTCTAATCCATACATCCCTCAAGGTCGCTGCACAGGTTGATAGGATAGTTAAGAAGGCCTATGGGATGCTAGGCTTCATTAATAGGGGGATTGAGTTCAAGAGTAGAGAGGTCATGTTGCAACTCTACAAATCTCTGGTGAGACCACACTTAGAGTATTGTGTTCAGTTCTGAGCACCTCATTATAGGAAGGATGTGGGAGCTATGGAGAGGGTGCAGAGGAGATTTACCAGGATGTTGCCTGGAGTGGAAAACAAGTCTTATGAGGCAAGGTTAGCAGAGCTGGGACTTCTCTCTTTGGAGCATAGAATGGTGAGAGGGAACTGGATAGAGGTCTACAAAATTATGAGAGGCATAGATAGGGTGGATAGCCAGCACCAGAGGGCATATGTGCAAAGTTAAGGGAGGGAAGTTTAGGGGAGACATCAGGGGGTAGGTTTTTTTTTTAAAAACACACAGAGGGTTGTGGGTGCCTGGAATGACTTGCCAGGGATAGTGGTGGAGGCTTAAACATCAGGGGTATTTAAGAGCCTTTTGGACAGGCACATGGATAAAAGAAAAATAGAGGGTTACGGGGTAGTAAGTTTTTATTTAAGAAATATGTGGGTCGGCACAACATTGAGGGCCGAAGGGCCTGTACTGTGCTGTAGTATTCTAGTGTCTAGTGTCCAAGTTCTTGAATGTCTCCGTTCTTCTCTATTTTCCTCACAGGAATTCTGAACGGCTGGACTGTAAGTGACTCTCACATGTCAGACATCAGCTAAAATCAGCTCCATCCGGTAACAACCAGTAGCATCAGCTCCCAGGCTGCTCCCTATCATTCCTGTCCCATTCTGCTGTAATTTGCATTTCACAAATTTACATTCATCCACCTGCAAGTCCAGACTTATTCTTATCAATAACCATCTGAAAACCTCCAGAGTTATAATCCGCAAATCTTTACCAGTGAAACTCCACTAATCTCACTCAGCTCATTTCCTAAGACCAAGTCAAGTATGCCCCCCTCCCTGGTGGACCAGCTACATACTGTTTCTGGAAACCTTCCTGAACACACCTAACAAATAACCCATCCAGGTCTCAGGCTGTAAGGGAGTCCCAGTCATTCTGGGGAGATTATTCACCCACTACAGCTACTCTGTTGATTTTACATCAGCCCATAACCTGCTGACATACCTGTTCCTATCTGTTACTGGCTATTGGAAGGCCTACATTATAATCCCATCACAGTGCTTGCAGCTTTTGAGTTCTACCCACATTACCTTACTGGATGAGCCTACGGAATGACCGCAACCTTGTGACATTCTGCCTGATCAGCAGTGCAGCTCCCCAACCTCATTTACCTGCCTCTGGACTGTCTGAATCACTAGAATCCTGGAAGGTTTAGCTATCAGTCCTGACCATCTCTCAGGCAGATCTCTGTAATGGATAAAATCACCGGGCCATGTACTAATCCAGACTCTGAGTACATCTGTTTTAAGTGTTCTACATCCTGCTCTGAAGTAAACTCACTTCTGCCCTTCAGTGCCACTGTGCTCATTAACGTGGCCCCACCTTGACTTCCTTTTAGGGTTCCTCGACCTCATCTCTACCTTCTGCTCATTGCAACTTACTGACCTGTAGCTCTGGATTGCAACACCCCCTCCACATGGCACGTGATAAAAATCATCAGGGTGGCTCCAGCAAGCTTCCCTATGAGAATATTAGTTCCCCTTCAGTGTAATCTATCCTCCTTACACTAGTCCCACTTATCCTGGAAGAAAGCCCAATGATCAGTGTTCCTAATGCCCTTCCTCCTGCATCAGATTGTAAGCCAGACATTTAAGTGCAGCAACTTACCATCTCTTACTTCAAAAGCATGTGGCACCTGAAATAATCCTGAAATCACCACTCCAGAGTTCTGACTTCTTAACTTTCTGCCCAACTCCCTAAGTTCTATTTGCAGGAACTTGTCTCTGTTGTTAGTTCTAATAAGGACCACGACCTCTGGCTGCTTATCCTGCCCTTTCAGAATGGCCTGTACCTTCTCAGAGCCATCCTTGGTCCAGGCATGATGGAGGTAAAGCACCATACTGCACTCTCACTCATTTCCAAAGACACTACTGTCTGTGCAACCCCCCACCCAGCTCAGGCATTTGCTGCATGTGATTTATATTCTTCCATGCCTTGTATATTCATGAACTTTCTGATAGCCTCATTGTATTGAAAAGCATTTTAAAATTCTTAGTGTTTTTTTTTTAAATTCAGCTCACAGTATTTGTGTATGCATTAGAAAAAGGTAGACTGCACGTGTTCAAAACCACTATTAGAACTCGTACGATTATAATAGATAAAAGAAACAAATATCTATAGTCGTAGCTGTACAGAAATCAAAATATTGATCATCCACTAAACAACACGATTGAGTGTTATCCGAGAATATCTTGCAGCCTGTTCTCTCGCTCTCTATCTCTATCACAGAGCTACAAGGGAAGGTAATGGTACTTTTACTTCAATTGTATGAAAGTTAAAATTCTGTTACTGTCACAATGGGTCAGGGGGCATTGGGAGCAAGGGCAGACCCAAATGCAAGACACATCTTGAGGTTACTTAGGTTTAGTTTATTGATGGATACCAGGAGAGCAAGAGAGAAGCAGGAATAGCAAACAGGAATAGCAAACAGGATAAGGACTCAGGGCTACGACTAGGCTGGGAGCAAGAGTTTGGGCTTGGACTCAGAAACGGCTCCCAGAACTAGAGGAGACATGAAGAGGCTAGGGTATGGACTCCGAGCCAGAGACTGGGCAAGGACCCAGTACCTGGGTCTTGCCTCAGGCTTGGACCCCAGAACCAGGTATGGACATGACATGGGCTAGGGAGAGGAGGAACATGGAAAAACAGAGCCTCAGTCTCAGGAGAGCAAGTACATGGAACCATGGACACATACACAGAACAGAGAGCCAGGACCCCTCCTTGGGTATAGGACATAGGGCCAGGACTCATGACCCCCCACAGGGCAACAGCAAGATGGCCTGACTTACCCCCCCCCCCCAAGAGGAGAACACAGGACGAGACATGACTCCCCACGGGGGAAAGGGAAGACAGCCAGACTTACCCCACAGAGGCGAGAACAAGACAAGACAAACACGAATGAACACCAGACAGTACCTATCTAGCTCCAGCGATGGAACTAGACCAAGCTGCAGACGAGGGCTAGAGGCGAGAGGGGCAGAGAAGGGATTCAGACAAGGGGATAGGACAGGAATCACAGACCACCAGGGCCAGGACTTGACTCAGAACTGGGAAGCCGCCAGGGCCAGGACTTGGCGTGGTACTTGGATGCCACCGGAGCCAGAACGTGAGCGTGGACGTGGTACTTGGATGCCGCCGGAGCCAAGACGTGGTGCTTGGAACCTCCGGGTAGTGCCGAGCTCTCAACTCGGCCCGGGAACAGTTGACAGCGGCTCTTGATTCCTCCGGCGGGTTAAATGACGGACACACCTCGGTGAGGAAACTTTGCGGGCTTGCTTTGGCGAGATAACTGGACAGGGTTGCTCCGGTGAGGAGAGAATTCCCTGCACTCGCTTCGGGCGGAGACAGGGCTTACTCCGGCCAGATGACATTGGCACACCGTGATTTTGCAGATACTCCCACACCAAACGGCTGAAAGCCGGAGATTATAAATTACCGGTTCTGCCAGTGTTAATTGCCTCTGATCACCAAAGTCGAGGGACACGGGAAAACAGGGAATCAACGGTCCGGATCGTAACATAAACAAGGTAAATTTAAAGGGACGCCGATCTGGACCATGACAGTTACTGGAAGATTGTTCAAGATGGCAGAGAGAAAGAGGACCTACAGGCGGAGAAAGAAGAGTAAAAAGAGGGTGAGGGAAGGGATGGGTTATGACAGGATCAGGAGTGCTTGCTGCAGACGAAAATATACTCCAAGATCAGGCAGTTCTGTCAGAACCGGGAACCAGGGGAAACAGGTTCATCTCCAGCTTCAATTTAACGGAGCCGGGTGTGGGGTGCAAAGGGGAGTTCTCTGTGATGGTGAGGCCAGTGATGCCGTCGGGATCAGCTGTAAACAGCTGTTTTGTAATTCTAAGACAACACACACAAAATGGAGAAGAGTGAACAGTTGACAACACTCTGAGGAGGGGTTTCGGCCTGAAACGTCGACAGTTTACTCTATTCCATAGAACTTGCCTGGTCTCTGACCTCCGCCAGCATTTTGTGTGAGGTAAAGAGTAAACAGCCGACGTTTCGGGACGAAACCCTTCACCAGGATCGGATTTTGCGTGTGCTGTTTTGTATTTCGAGCATCTGCACATTTTCTCGTGTTTGTTTTGTAACTCTGTTCATCTCATTGTTTCCACTTACACACAAGTAGAGGGATAGAATAGGAAGCATGAAGGCAGCTGAATTGTAATAGTTTACACCATTTCTTTTTAACGTTTCATGAGTTTCACAATCCGATTCAGTGGGTATTTCACCGCATTCTTTAGTTCCTCTCGGAATTTGCTCTGAGTCAGGGCGTAAATACACGTGTTGGTGCAGGAACTGAGAATCTGCAGCATTTCCGATGTGTGATCTGTGATGTAGCGGGGATCGTTAACAGAATCAAAAACAAAACTCATTGAAATCCGTCTATAGATGGAAAATAACACCATTGTTTCCCACAACAAAATGAAACTACCGGT